>NC_133332.1:99990447-100292447 GCF_042186555.1 Aquarana catesbeiana
ATAGCAAACTCACCCATTCATCCATGCTTCAATGCTTTATTTTGTTGACAAATCACTTTGAAATATACCCTCTAGCATTTGTAGCCATGACCATCTTGAGTATGGGTAGGTGGTTCATGTAGAATTTACTTCCTGGAACCCATCTGCCCTTAGTTCAAGCATGCAAGCAAGAAGGTGTTCTTAACTGAGAAAGCCCCTCCTCCCCTCCTCCAGATGAAAGAAAACAATTCCCACGAGGACTCACAAGATGTATGACATCATTTTGGTCTAGGTCAAAAGCCGGAGATCAACAGCAGAATGTAAAAAAACAAAAAGATTACAAACCTAGCAATGTCCAGAGACCTAGAAGAGGGTGCTGTGGGTCTGGTAAGAGACTAAATGAACAAATGGGTTCTAAATGTACAAATTAATCTGTTATCTGCTGGAAACTGTTGTGCTTTTTTTGAGGGTCCCAACTTTGCTGGCCATTTTTTTTTCATCAATCATTAGCTAGTGGGATAAAACTGTATATAATAAGTTAGAACTTTATATACTGTTGCTAGGTAAATGCAGTTCAGTTCTGTTATTACTGTTAGAATACTGGAAGTATTTATCCATATCTCTTCTTATGGTAAAGTTATTGTCTTACTGATTGTTTGTGTAAGTACACATTCTATTTCTTTCTTCTTTTAGGCTATGCTTTGCCTAATAAATTATTTGAAATACCGCAAAGTGCTGGGTGAGCCAGGTGTGTCATCTTCAGGTTAGCAGAGAAATCACAAAACAATTCACTGGCTCCTCCAGGGGTAGCACTACAACTGTATTTTATATATATTTTTTTATTTTCTTATTGTGAAAGTTACTAAGAGTAAAAGCATTGCACCATTGCCAGAGATTTAGAATTTTCCATTAGAACTTGATCCTCCTAAAATTGTTTAAAAGTTAAAAGTTTAAAGTTGGTTTACAATTTTTTCCATCTTTTCTTTTAAAAACATATATTTTTGCAGGTAAAAAAAATGTTCAATTATTAATTTTTGTTGTAGGAGCCTGTAAAGCATTGCACCAGCGATCAGCAGATCCAGTCCTTTCGTTCTGTGCCTTGAAAAAGTATTCATTGAAATTTTCCACATTTTGTCATGTTACAACCAAAATCGTAATTGTATTTTATTGGGATTTTATGTGATAGACCAACACAAAGTGGCACATAGATAGATGGAGCCAAATACAGGGCAATCTTAGAAGAAAACCTGTTAGAGTCTGCAAAAGACTTGAGGCTGTGGTGGAGGTTCACCTTCCAGCAGGACAACGACCCTAAACATACAGCCAGAGCTGCAATGGAATGGTTTTGATCAAAGCATATTCATGTATTAGAATGGCCCAGTCAAAGTTCAGACCTAAATCCAATTAAGAATCTGTGGAAAGACTTGAAAATTGCTGTTCACAGATGCTCTCCATCCAATCTGACAGAGCTTGGGCTATTTTGCAAAGAAGAATGGGCTAAAATGTCACTCTCTAGATGGGCAAAGCAGGTAGAGACATACCCAAAAAGACTTGCAGCTGTAATTGCAGTGAAAGGTGGTTCTACAAAGTATTGACTCAGGGGGGCTGAATACAAATGAACGCCACACTTTTCACATATGTATTTGTAAAAAAAATTGAAAACCATTTATAATTTCCCTTCCCCTTCACAATTATGTGCCACTTTGTGTTGGTCTATCACATAAAATTCCTATAAAATACATTTACGTTTTTGGTTGTAACATGACAAAATGTGGAAAATTTTAAGGGGTGTGAATACTTTTTCAAGGCACCGTAACAAGAGATATGGGTATAACATGTTATGAAAGCTGAACTTATCCTTTAAATCTCATTGATCAGGCAAGAGTGTTCACATTTACATACACGTTGGTCAAATTCTTGAAGCTTGCAGAGTTTAGGTGGTATTGCTGGCTACACAGGCGCAGGGACCATAAATTGAAAAGTAACAATTTTGATTTAGTATTTTGCCAAATTCAATTTTCACAGCTGTATGGCCTAAATTGTGTGTAACCACCTAGATCTCTAGTTATACTTTATGAATGCTATAAACTGAATATAAATAGAATTTTAGGATAACATAGATCCACCAATATCCAACTCTAACAAAAATACATACAGTATACCACACTAATTTTAAACACTTAAGGACCGGGAGATTTTCCCCCTTAATGACCAGGCCATTTCTTTGTGATACGACATTGTTTTAACTGACAATTGCGTGGTCGTGTGACGCTGTACTCAAACAAAATTTTTTTACCACAAATAGAGCTTTCTTTTGAAGGTATGTGATCACCCCAGCGGTTTTTATAAACAAAAAAAAGACAATTTTAAAAACATTTTTCTATAATAAATATCCCCCAATTTAAAAAAAAAAAAAAAAAAATAACATCAGTTTAGGCCAATATGTATTCTTCTACATGTTTTTGGTAAAAAAATCGCAATAAGTGTATATTGATTGGTTTGCGCAAAAGTTATAGCGTCTACAAAATAGGAGATAGATTTTCTAGTAGTGGCAGTGATCAGTGATTTTTAGCGGGACTGCGACATTGCAGTGGAGGTGTTTCTAACTGTGGGGGGGGGGGAGACTGACTGGGAGTACAGAGAGATCGCTGTTCCTAATCACTAGGAACAGACAAACACTCTGTACTTCCCTGTCAGAATGGGGATCTGTTTGTTTACAATAACAGATCGCCGTTCTGGCTCTCTGTGGAGCGATCGCAGGTGGCTTGTGGACATCGCTGCCGCCGGCTGCGTGTGCACCTGCTATAGCTGTAAAACGGACCAACCTATACCTATGGCGATTCACGGGAACAAGCCGACCTGCCGCTGTATAATGACTGCGGCTGGTCGTCAAGTGGTTAAAGGATACCCAATTTGCTTCATGCCTGAAAGCCAGCAGAGGTTCATGAGATGAATTTGTGTGATTTCTTTTACTTTAAAAACAACTTACTGACCTTCTTCTAAATGAGTATTTCTCAACCAGGGTTCTGTAGTACCCCAGGGATCCTCCAGGGAATACTGGGTGTTCCTTGAACAATAAGCAATCTATTCATCTCGGATAAGTCACTCACAGAAATTATCTTTTCAGGTATCTGCAAGGGGGGCATACTTCCCACCAATGTATGACCACCTTGACTGACCAATTCGTAAGTGGGAATTTCCCCACTGACCATCAATGTAAAGCTGGGCATATACACGTATCGATACTCAGTCTGTTCAGCAGGAATTGGCTTAATTTCTGTACATGTGCTCCCCTGTATGTTTAACAGATAAGCTTCTGCCAAATGGTCCTGCTGATTCAATCAGCGCTGTCAGCCCATGGCTGCATTGCTGATCTGTGTATTGTGACGGGAGGGGGGACCCGCTGTCAGAATACAATAGTGCATCGGGGGAGATCCCTGAAACCACATCGCTTGTGTAAGTACATGAATCTGTGAGGTTTTTTATTTTCGTTCAACCCAACTGTCTATGTATACCCTTCTTAAGGAGCCACTTTTTCACTGAACTCACTGAATGTAGGAGACCACCATTATTATTTGTTTCATTTCATTACTATTACTGAAAATAATATTGTGGTATATTGCGGTTCTGGATGTCCAGCACACTAATTATTTCCTTTTTCTTTCACTTATTTTTTTCTATCTACAACCTACTCTTCGCTCTAATGTCTCATGAACTACAGATATAATATTTAATAGTAGGCAAGCCTTGAGATCTCAAGGTTATTTTAGGGATTCTTTTTTTATGTTGAGAAATACTGCTGCAAAAAATTACAAATCAACACTGAGTTACTAACCAGAATACTGCTTTTATTGGTAGGAAAATATGTTCCCTTGTGGTCACAAACTTATCTAAAATATTTTCAGGTTTGAATCCTACATGCACATTTGTGAATATTTTATGCTATTAGGATTACGTCCTATTTATGATCTTACCAAGTTTTTCTTTTCTTTCTTTGAGTGTTCTTAGAATTGACTTTTTTCTTTAGGAGAAGAGTCCACTCTGCAGCCAGTTCATCGGTTCATTTAGAGTGCACCCAACAAAGCTAAAAATGTTTGCATGCATACTAATGGACAAACAAATATTAATAATTGCTTTTGACATCACAACATCTAGCTGTTGTTGATACAGCTGCACATTTTAGATGTCTATGCCAAAAAAACATTTGAAAGATTACATTTTACAAACAGCTCAGAAAAAAAGGCTAATTGTACCCAAGATACATTATTGTTATGAAAACCTCATGTGACATCTGTGCCGCTCTTCCAAGTGTTGGACAATAATCTGGACCTTGATCACGTCCTCTTATCTGGCTGATATTTAACAGAACGGTGCCCGTGTTTGAGAATTTCTCACGGTTGGGATGATTCATTTTTTCTCTTTGCTGTTCAGCGTATATTCTGGTGAAAGGAAGGAAGCTTAGCTGGGATGTTTATATGTTCTGTCCTGTCTGATACATCTTGGTATTTCTCCCAGTGGACGAAAATTTGGCATGGGAGTCCCATGTGGAGCATGAGAAAGTCTCTTTAGACTGTGGTTGACATCTGCCTTCCACATAACTAGAAGTTCTCAGTGATTAGCTCAGAAAGGGGACACAAGCTCCCATATTACAGTGTAAATGATGATTCATTTTTGGCATTTTTCTCCACCAAGAAACTATGTGGTACATACAAAAGGTTATGTATTGGCTTTGCACTTTGCTGTGACAGGGCAGCTACTGCTGTGTAGTGAGGAAGCTCATTCTTTTTCTGTTGCTGAAGTTTATATACTGTATGTCATGAGAATAGATCATGTTGCCAGAAATTCAGATGGCTTTAAGAAGATTCAAGAAATCACACATAAACACTATATACTGTATATGATTGTATTATAGGTATACAGTGAGGGAAAAAAAGTATTTGATCCCCTGCTGATTTTGTACGTTTGCCCACTGACAAAGAAATGATCAGTCTATAATTTTAATGGTAGATTTATTTTAACAGTGAGAGACAGAATAGCAATAAAAATATCCAGAAAAACGCATTTCAAAAAAGTTATAAATTGATTTGCATTTTAATGAGTGAAATAAGTATTTGACCCCTTTGCAAAACGTGACTTAGCACTTGGTGGCAAAACCCTTGTTGGCAATCACAGAGGTCAGACGTTTCTTGTAGGTGGCCTCCAGGTTTGCACACATCTCAGGAGGGATATTGTCCCACTCTTCTTTGCAGGTCCTCTCCAAGTCAAAAGGTTTTGAGGCTGACGTTTGGTAACTGGAACCTTCAGCTCCCTCCACATATTTTCTATGGGATTAAGGTCTGGAGATGGCTAGGCCACGCCAGAAACTTAATGTGCTTCTTCTTGAGCCACTCCTTTGTTGCCTTGGCCATGTGTTTTGAGTCATTGTCATGCTGAAATACACATCCACAACACATTTTCAAGGCCCTGGCTGAGGGAAGGAGGCTCTCGCCCCATCCATTGACCCTTTGATGCGGTGAAGTTGTCCTGTCCCCTTATCAGAAAAACAGCTCCAAAGCATAATGTTTCCACCTCCATGCACTAGGAGGGTCTGAGCTAGTATTGCAGAGCAAGAGTACAAACCACCTTTTCTTGCACCTCAGAGGCATACTTGTCAACCTTACTGAACTAAAACTCTGGATGGACAAAACCCAGCAACTACATCGGTATGAATTTGAAATGCCCACATACTGTTCAATTATCAGGTACATTAGATTGTTTTATACCTAATTTAATGACATGGGACTTTCATGTTTGTTTCTGTTGTCCCTATGTGGTTTATTAGTTCAGATTGGATACCAAACATCCAGAGTGGTCATATCTGTGTACACAAGCAAATCTTTATTTTATACCATCGTTATATCATAAAGGTACAGGCTTTACGATCAGGCCCAGCTCTCAGCTTTTCAGGTGGACCTGATCAGATCCTTCATGTATGACTATGGACAGGTGAATGTAGATGGACATATTTCCATATCCACCCACTTACCTCCAAGTCTGTCCAAGGTCCATTGTGCTATAATTCAGCAGGGGATCTATTCATGGATTCCCTGCTGAACTGACTGGGCATGATCTATGTGAAAAAAAACCTAACTATTGTAAACACTTCCAGAAACAGCACAGCATCCCTATTTCAGCTAAGACCCCAGCGCCACAACTACCTGAGCCAGAATCATCCCCCAAAAAAAGGCAAACAATTCCTTCCTCAGCCTACTTATTGGACAGTTAGGGAGCAGAATCAAAATAATTTGTTTTGATTAGTTAATTTCTGTTCTTTCTGCTCCTGTGAGCATTTTACAGTGTTTGACTGACAACAGTGTGTAAAACCCCTGTGCAATTTTGGGACCCCTATTTAACTTTTGCCCAAAACAAACATCTATTCATTATAGATATACAGTATATACCTACATAAAAGTAATCTTCAGTCTGCAATACCCTAAACTCTGTTATGGTCCATAAAAGGCAAATATGGTCAGACAATAAACATATCCCTTACTTTCAGTTCACCATTTCAAATTGTGTCAAAAAGAAGAGGGTTAAAGCCTATCACCAAAAAAAAAAAAAAAAACAATGAAGGAAAAAAAAAGTCCTTCCCACAAACCCGCTTTTAACTACTCACAATTTTGTTTTAAAAAGGGTTCTAGGGCAAGATTTTACTTTCCTAATAACTTTGTCAAGTAATGATCCTCTTCACTTCTTCCTGTAGTAGAGACACAAGTTAAAAGCTGCAATCCAGACCAACTGTCTGGTTGTATTGCTTTTCCACACATCATGATGTCATGATGACATTGCTTCAGGACCTTGAAATGGACACTTCTGACATGGGAAATATCCACCTCACCCAGCAAGGTGGGCACTAAAAAAATTGACATTTTTACTCTAAGGACCAGAAAAAAGAAGACTGGGACCTCAGCCTGTCATGTGACCATGATTTCTAGTGACAAGATAAAGTATAGTGGGGTAGGAAAGGGTATTGGGTTCATTTTCTTTTAGATCAGCTGTAAGCATTTTTTATGTCTCAGCCAATAAGTGAAAGAGATACTCACTGGCCAACATCACGTGAATATTACAAGAGAAAGTTTAGAGCAGTGGTTGTCAACTGATGAGCTAAACAGGCCCTCAAATGTGGCTCCTGACATCACCAAAGGGCCGCACATAATGTTCAATATACAGTGGATAAAGAAAAGAATCATCCCCCTTAAAATAATCAAATTTTGTTTCTTTGCAGCCTTAGATGAACACAGGCACAGTTTTTGTTTTATCCAGCTGTATTTACTGGTGCAACTTATAACATCCAAGAGAAAGATATTGCAAAGTCTAGATGTGCAAAGTTAGTAGAGACATATCCCAATAGTCTAAATGCTGTAATTAAAGCAAAATGAGGTTCAAATTGTTTATTTTTTTCTGACATGCTGGTTTTCTATCTTTCACTTGGATGTTATAAGTTGCACTAGAAAATACATCTGGATAAAACAACAACTGTGTCTGTCTTCAATTAAGGCTGCACAGCAACAAAATGTGATTATTTTAAAGGGGGTGATTCTTTTCTTTACCCACTGTAGGTCTAGGTGGCAGCAAAGGGGGGTTCCAGCACCTGTCTGATCCATATCTAGTATAAACAGGCCCCAAAGTCCCAGAGGGTTTTTTATGCAGCTGCACGGTCTGTACAGATGGTATGTTCTGTTAACAAACACATGTACTCAAACAATAAATATTGTTATAGGAAGTATATGGAAATAAGTGAATAGTAGAAAAAGTACGCTAAATTAGGTTAAACAGCTGTAAGAATGTGCATTGTATTTTTTCTGATTTCTGATTTAGAAGTACATTACAATAGCAAGGCTGACAGTATCTGTTTTATTGTTTTTTTCACCCAGGAATAAAGTCCTGACTTGTTGTCTAATCCACTTGACACTGGAGCAGACACCTGTGTATTACTCACAAGTCATCTGCTAAATGTCCTGAGTATGCCTGAGTAAATGCTGAGGGCCAACTCCAGCATTTGCAGCTGCAAGGATGTGCTCTTCAAAATCAACCAATTCTGTTGTATTTTTTAAGGTGTGTTTCTATACAATTTCCTTTTTCAAAGCACAGTATTAAATGTTGATCATCTTTATAGTATCAACACCTTAAGGAGAATTCACTACAACAATTAATTTGTTTTGTTTGCTTTTAAAAGGCTTGAACAAAAAAAAAAAATACAGCTATTGAGTATCTTCTTCGCTTGCTTTTCTGGCTCTTGATATTTTTTCTCTGAATCTGCTGCATTTCCTGTGCACATAACTCCACTTCACTATTGCAAAAACTATTTAAAAAGTCGTAAACCAGTGTTGGTCAGCAGATATAGGGGGTGTCTAGAGCACCCCCGGAGAAGGCCAATGAGCTGTTTATAAATTTTAGTGAATGTAATGCTACAGAAAGCTGTCAGAGACTACAGATATGCAACAGGAAATGGTCAAAGACTATCAGCAGAAACTAAAGATAGTCTGAGGGATGGTCAGAGATTGCAAACATGCTAGAGAAGTTTACATAAACAGATATCTGGATGGCTGCACTCTATTAGAACATCAAAGCAGCATAAATACATCAACCAAATCCCATGGTGAGAGAAGGCCAGTGCGTTTTGCACTTCTAGCGCTTAATCATGACCCGGGCAGCCATCTGGATATCTGTTTGTCTACACTAATCAGCACAATGAGCTGGGCCTTACACCTGAGGATAAGGGAGTTGTGTGGGACCTGCCAAGCAAGCCAATCTGGAGCAGCGTTGTATTGTTCTATGCTATCGAAGATGTTGGAGACTGGGACTTTATTCAGAAGACAGTTATGAACTACAGCAGTGATGGCGAACCTTGGCACTCCAGATGTTTTGGAACTACATTTGCCATTATGCTCAACTACACTGCAGAGTGCATGAGCATCATGGGAAATGTAGTTCCAAAACATCTGGGGTGCCAAGGTTCGCCATTACTGAACTAGAGACACATTACATGAGACTGCTAGAAACCACTGCTAATACTTTACCTTTAGAAATCAATCCTTCCAAATGTGCTCTACAATCCCCTCAAAAATGACTTGTGCCACATGATATTTCTTTTAGCATGATTCATTATAAAAGATCAGAGTAAAGGGTTGACTGCAAAGTAAAAAGTAAGATAGTTTAGTGAAGTGACAATTTACTCACCATGCTCATATGCAGGTGCAGGCCCTTTTAACTCCATTTTCCACAATTCGTTGGGTTCTTGGACACACCCGTGGCATTTCTCATGAAGATACTTCTTGATGCCGACAACCGTGGACCATGAATGTGTAATACGTGTTGAAATGGCCAACTGTAGTCTCCATCCAAAGACCATGTGACAGGGTGAAAACCTAGAAGCACAATTGGCAAATAAGGGTAAAGTATTGTCACCCTAGAACAGAAAGTTCTGAATCCTAAGCAAGGACCTTCATAGTTTGATCACCAGGTATTATTTTAATGCAAGCTGCAGATTTAAGAAAAATGGAACTTACTTTCGAAATGCCATTAACATGTTCAAGCTTCTATGAGATTTTAGTGATTGGGTTTACATGCACTTTAATTCCCTTTTTTATGGAATGTGATGGGGTGATGTATATGGTTATCTTTGAAGTTGTGATGTAAAAATCCAATTCTGTAAATGTCCTTCAGTGATTTCATCCTTCTGTACTGTGACATAAATAAAATAAGGGTTGCAGAGGTGTGAAATAACCAGAAGAACTTTAGATCTTTAATTTAGAATGCTTTTGATAGCAGTTTTCTAGAAAGTCTTGTAACTGTACTTTCAAATTAAAGTAAAGCTATAATGAAAGATACATGAAGGTTTTAACTGCTGACCTCTTTTTGCAGATGATGAAATCCTGGTTGTCTTTGGTTTCAATACCTTGGGCACTGTCCTGGAAGAAACATATAGCCGGTTCAGTCAAAGTAAAATCAGAACTCCTGATCTATGTACTTGCTATGGGTCTGTAACTTATGTAGTGCTACTCCTGTAGGAGCCGCTGGAATTATGTCCAGGTCTTTCCCCAATGGATAGACCTGAAACCAGCAAACAATCACAGCCATACTTTCCTCCAATGACCAGTCTAGGGGCGTTGTTTTTATTTTTGGAGAACTTGGATAAGGATGAGGGAATTAAGTGGGAAACTCAAAAAACAGAAACTTTACACAATTTGAGGACAGTGAATTCCTTTTTTGAGAAAACTGTAGTAAAAATCCTTGCTTGTATCAAACAGTGGACTAAGCTTTGAGGCAGAAACAGTTAAATGCAAACTCCTTTCTTTAGAGTCATAAGAGCAGAGTCCCTTTACAGAGAACTAGGTGGACTAAGCTCTTCAAAACACCAGCTGGTGTCCCCTTTAAAAGACCCATAGCTGACGCTCTCTAGCACCAGAGGGGCGCCAGCAGCCCAAAAGTCTCTAAGATCTCTCAAAACCATCTGTACTCACACAAGGCCCAAGGACAGCTGGTTGCCTCCTTCCAACTTCCAAGCGACACATTTCTCCAGTAATACCAGACCAGATCTTCAGCAGACAGCCCCTTAGTCAGCTCTCTGGGGTCCCAGCATCCAGGCCCTTAGTTCGTCCATCTGAGGCCTCACAGACAGCAAGCCCATGGCAGTATTGCCTTGGCGGGCAGCAAGCCCTCCAGGTTGGACTGGTTCTTTCCAGGAAGAAAGTCAGAGCTCAGCAGTGTGCTCAGAGAACATATACATTCTCCCAGCATGCCTTCAGGGCCCAGTTCTCTGGGATTAGCCAGGGCTGTATAAATATTCATGCTGCCATCTGCATAGCTCCACACCTATGATCCAGAAAGTTCTCACAGCTTTTCTGGAAAGTAGAGGGAGTGAACAGACTAGCAGCAGTTGAGAACACTGATCAGACCTAATTAGTCAATGGCAGCTGAATAACTACATTTACCTAACACAGCAATTAAAGCCACACTGAATACAGTGTGACAAGCTAAATGTACCTATCAAAAACATAGCTCCACAAAACATAGTGAGCCAGCCAGTACAAGGTCACCCAGCGCTCAGGGCGAAGATGCCAAACTGCGACCCCTTCCCTTAGGGTTAGGGTTAGCAGTGATGATGCTGTCACTACTCCTGTCAGCCTTGTAACAGAAGTAACTGGCACAGGGAGCTCCCATACCTGAAATAAACCATTGCGCCCAGGGCAGCCGCCCATCCTGCAACATCCCTTGTCAACACTAAATCTATCAATCTAATCCTAGCACCTATCTAGTATCAGCAGGTTATTGAATAATTATGCACTGGAAGCTTGTCGTATGCAGCAGAAGACCTTTACTTTCATGGAGGATATCTTTATCATGGAACAGGAAGAGAACACAAACGAGTGCATTGAACATAGATAGACAAAACATCCTGTTATATCATAGAATACATACTACAACACTATAATACTACAGCGCCACCTGCTGCATAGATAGGTATAATGCATACAGTATTGTCAGTTTATAAGCAAATATGCTGTTGTACTTCCAACACCCCTTCTCAACAGCATGTACTTTGTCAAATTATATTCATCTTCTTATGGATATAACAATGACGTTCCTTGCACAAAGGCTTGGTGAGTGCAACAGCAGTCATCTCCTCTGACGGGCAGTATTGAATGTCACTAACACCTTGCTCTTGCTTGTCCCTCAGTAGGTGATACTTGAAGTCGATGTGTTTGGTCCTGGGATTGACCCTTTCTGATTGCGCAAGCTTTATACATCCCTGGTTGTCTTAAAAAATGGGAATTGGTTTTGACATGTCTATCCCAATGTCCACAAAAAGTTGACAAATCCATATCGCTTCTTGACATGCGTGTGCTGCTGCAATGTTTCAGTTGAAGATAGAGCGACAGTTGCTTGCTTTCGACTAGACCAACTTATGGTTCCTTCCCCATACTGGAAGATTAATCCACTTGTGGATTTGCGATCTGTGCAGTCCCTGGCCCAATCAGCATCCACATATCTGACTAGTATTGAATTGGATGTTGCTGGTAACTGTAACTTCATCCGAATTGTTCCTTTGAGGTACTGCATTACTCTTTTTACTGCGTTCCAGTCACACTGACAGGGAGTTGAGAATTTCCTGCATAGTATGCCCACTGCTGCGGCTATGTCTGGTCATGTCACAGTGGCAACATATAGCAGCTTATCGATTGCTCTGCGATACATATCATTGTTGGGGAGCGAGTTTTCTGCTTCATTGCTTCTTAGATAGCCTGGTTCCATAGGAGGTTTCACTTCGATGCAATCTTGCAGATGGAATTGTTCCCAGATTTTCTGAAATTAGTTGAGAAGATAACTTCCATCTTCTTCTCTCTCTATTTGGATTCCCAGATAGTAGCTAATATTCCCTAGCTCTTTGATTTCATAATTTGATTTCAATACGAGTGTACTTCTGGGGCGATGTTCTAGTTACTGTCCGTTGGTGGTTTTTACACTCGCAGGCAAATGCTGCGGTATGTCTCAAGGCTGCTAGTCTGGGATCTCTCCAGGATCTAGGGAATCTAATTTACCGAGGACCTCGAGCCTATCCTGCTTTATCTTATCCCACTAGGACTACGCTTAGGGTTTGACTGTTGCTAGGAAAAGATTTACCTGCCCAAACAGGTGGTCTCCCTTCAATCCCTTTGTGGGGAAACCCCAATCTCCCACATCTTTGCCCCATCCCTGACCCCCAGCTCTGGGCCATATATGGGATTAAGATCCTGAAAGATGTTCTGGCAGCTGACAGACTGCTCTCACTGTTAGAACTTAGAACCAAATTCCGTCTACCCTGCTGGATGACCTTCAGGTACTTCCAGCTGCGCCATGCTATGCGAGCCCAGTTCCCTACTATCCCAAGACTACCTATGGACCCTATAGAAGAAATGCTGGCCCAAGACCGTTTATCCAAACCTTTATCTACCCTGTACTTTGACTTACTGGGGGTCGACTCTCCCAAAATGGAACGTCTTTGGGAGAGATGGAAGGCTGACATACCAGGCCTGGACAGGGAAGACTGGGATGACTGCCTTGGGGAAAGTGCCCAGGTGTTGATTTCCTCTAGGGATAGACTAATTCAAGTTAAATTTTTAAACAGGGTATATTTCACACCTCAGAGGCTGCATAATATCTACCCTGAGAGATCTGAAAATTGCACTCGCTGTGGGGGTAATGAAGGCACATACATACATACACATGTTCTGGAGCTGCGCTAGAGTGACCCAGTACTGGACGGAGGTGGTTGAGCTCATAAACCTCTGTCTCCAGTTGGCACTCCCAACTACCCCTGAGCTGCTGCTCATCAGTATTCATGGCGATGACCAAAGGCCTAGTTACACCAAACTGCTTATCTCCTTTCTGTTATACTATGCTAGAAGAGAGATCATACTAAGATGGAATTCCTGATCCCCTCCCTCCGTAGTTTCTTGGGAAAAATCTATTAACTCTGCTCTTCCTATGTACAAACTGACATATGTGAATAGAAACTGCCCTAAGAAATATGAGAGAGTTTGGCAATCCTGGACCGAATAGATGGGGAAGTTCCCCTGGAACATCTTTTTTGGATAGGGTGGGAGCCATGATCTCACATGTTAATCCCAACATTTGTCCCCTATGGGGTGTCTGGTTTTGTGTGCTATAGCAACATTCTACTGATTTGTTGATTATGTCTCTCAACTGATGTGAGATGACTTTAGTGTACCTTTATCTATTTCCATGTTGTCCTTCATAAACTGTACCATGCCTATATTTCAATAAAGGAATATTCTGTTCATGTTAAACAAAAAAATTAATAATTATTTCAGCTTGTGAAGTATCTGATTATAATCTCCTTGTTCAAAACAAGTTATAATGTCATCAACATTGATAAGGATGTATATCCATCTATCTTCTTGATTCTTGGAGTAGAGACAGGCGTCTGCTTTACATCTTGAGAATCCCTCTCTGGTAAGTACTTCATTCACTTTCTCATTCTACATCCTTGCAGATTGTTTAAGACCGCAGATGCTCTTTTGAAGTTTACACACATGGCTGTCTCCTTGCTCAAACCCTAGTGGTTGCTCCATGTACAGATCTTCCTTAATGGCTCCATATAGGAAAGCAGTTTTAACGTCTAGGTGTATGGCTTGCATGCCCTTACCGGTTTCAATGCTAAGAAGCACTCTGATGGTGGAGTGTTTTACGACAAGAGCGAATGTTTCATCGTAATCTTCATCGAATTTCTGGGAGTAACCCATGGCAACTAGTCTGGCTTTATATTTGTGGATATTCCCTTCTGCGTATGACTTTACTTTGAAAGTCCACTTACTTCCTATAGTTTTGCGGTTAGGAGGGAGCTCTGTGAGTGTCCAGGTTTTATTTTCTTGAAGTGACTTTAATTGTTCTTTTGCTGCCTTTCTCCATTTATTTGCTTCATGTTTTGGCAGTTTTTCTATGTCTTCCCAGGATGTTGGTTCAAGTATGGTGTGTGTTTTGACAGTGTATGACAGGTTCGCTTTGGTCCTTTTCTTCTGGTTTGCTTAGCATATTCTCTTCACAGCTTTCAGGGATTGGTGTTTCTGATAATGGTCTCTCATCAAAATAAACACTATGGCTTATTGTCACTTTGTCAGTCTTTGGGTGTAGGATTCTATAACCCTTAGTTTGCTCACTGTAGCCTACTAGAATGCCCTCTATGGGTCTGTTCTCCAGCTTGGATCACTTTTCACTTGGAGTATAGGCATATGTTTTACATCCAAACACTCTGATGTGCTCTAAACTAGGCTTTGATCCAGGCCACATTTCGAATTGAGTACTTTTAATGGCTCTTGAGGGTAGTCTGTTCTGTAGGTAGGTTGCAGTCATAACTGCTTCTCCCCAGTACTTGTGAGGTAGGTTGGCATCTGACAACATGCACCTAGGCCATTTCTATAAGAGTGCGATTTTTCTTTTCTCCTACACCGTTTTGTTCAGGGGTGTATGGTGTGGTTGTCTGGTTTACTATTCCTTGTCTCTTCAGATATGAGGCCTCTTCTTTGCTTATGTATTCTCCCCCATTGTCGGAGCATTTTTTCTTTCCTTCTGTCATATTCATCAATTAATTTCCCTTTGACATATTCCAGTCTCAGCTCCTGCTTGGGTCTGGTTTCTAAAGTGTTAATAAGAGCAGTATATATCTCTGAAAGGCTACAGAGGAGCAGAGCAACAATATGGCTATCTTTGATGTCCTTTCCGATGGCACACAGCTGCTCTATGATCTCTAGCATAGCATTCACGTGGTCACACATATGCTGGCCTTCTTCTAGTCTCATCTTATACAGCTTTCTTAGTAGAATTAGCTCACTGTTGAGGCTTGAACGCTCATGCAGTTTTTGTAATGAAGCCCACATTCCTTTGGCCATTTTCTCTGTTCTTATGTGGGTAAGCTGGTCATCTTCCATTAGTAAGTCGCTTTTACCTGTCTATCCTTCCTGTCCCAGTCCTCTGTCTCTCCGTTTGTGGGTCTGTCTGTATTCAGCACTTGCCAAAAGTCATCCTTGCTGAGAAGCATTTGTATTTTAATCTTCCACAGCTGGTAATTGGCATTGTTCAGCTTTGCTATTGCAAACTTCACATCTAAACAGCTTGCCATCTTTCAGTAGCCTGTATACAGTACTCGCTGATTCACTGTAGAATTCTTTCCAGTGCCTGCTGGGATTTTAGTATCCTCTCCAAAGCCTGGGTGCCTGGACTCATAACCTATTAGCAGGTTATTGAATAATTATGCGCTGGAAGCTTGTTATATGCAGCAGAATACCTTTACTTTCATGGAGGATATCTTTATCATGGAACAGGAAAAGAACACAAAGGAGTGCATTGAACATAGATAGACAATACATCCTCTTATATCATAGAATACATACTATAACACTATAATACTACAGCCCACCTGCTGCATAGATAGGTATAATGCATATAGTATTGTCAGTTTATAAGCAACTATGCTGTTGTACTTCCAACATCTAGAAGGGTGCCAAACTTAGAAAGTACAAAAGACAATTACAGCCAGGGAGCTAGCATTATCAAAGGAAAGTTCAGCAGTGGCAGTATTAATGGCAGTGGCAGTATTAATATTTCTCACTACATGTTTCCTTTTAAGATACATTTTAAGCAAATATAAATTCTACTTTTAAAGCGGAGGTCCGCCAAAAAAAAATATTAAAAGCCAGCAGCTACAAATACTGCAGCTGCTGACTTTTAATATATGGACACTTACCTGTCCAGGGAGCCCGCGATGTCGGCAGCCGAAGCTGATCCATCGGCTCTCGGCTGCCACCGCCGCCATCCTCGATAAGGGAATAAGGAAGTGAAGCCGTACAGCTTCACTTCCTGGTTCCCTACTGTGCATGCGCGAGTCGCACTGCACGTCCTCTCTGGTCCCTGCTGTGTTCTGTGTCTCCCAGAATACAGCGGGGGAGGACAGTGTAGGCACCAGAAGTGGCGTAGGTCACCGCAAGCGGAAGTGGGAGCAAATACCTGTATTAGACAGGTATCTGCTCCCTCCTCCCCCCTGAAAGGTGCCAAATGTGACACCGGAGGGGGGGAGGAATCAAAAAAGTGGAAGTTCCATTTTTGGGTGGAACTCCACTTTAATAATGTTATGTATAAGCAAAAGATATGTCAGTGATATTTAGTTCAGCCAGGAAGGGTGACTCCTGGGGGGGACCAGAGGGACCCATTCATCCAGCGGCTCTTACATGGGTAGCACTACTACATGTATATGTATTTAGCTGTTGGGATATAGTTAAATTTTTTTTAGGTCAAGTCTCCTTTATAAAGTTAATGAATTGTTATCTATTTTATTTCTCCACCTTGTTCACCCAAGCTCTGAGACATGCCCCTGAAATAGGAAATATTTGGAGAAATGTTACAAACGACGGATGGCCTGGAGAGCTGAAACATTATGGTATACTAGGAGGGAGGTTCCAGAAGCAAGGCAGAAAGACTGGACATGCTACACATGCCCGGTGTACAATGATGATTTTTTTTTTGGGCGTGTGTAGCATGCCCAAAGTCTGCAACTAGTTAAGCAAGAATTAGCCCTGGTTCACATTGATGCTACTTTGAAATTGCGCTACTTCACTTGAAGTAGCGCGATTTCAAAGTAGCAAGGTCAGTGCGATTTCAGGTGCTACTTGATAGACATCTGTGTGGCTTCATGCACAGATGTCTATTGAAGTCGCACCTGAAATTGGCAAAAGTAGTGCAGGAACTACTTTTGCAAATTGGTGCGGTGCCGCAAAATTGGTGTCGCACTGATTGGAACAGTTCCATTGCCTCCAATAGGCTGTCAATTGTCATGAGATTTGATTGCTCAAATCGCATGACAAATCGCTCCAATGTGAACCTAGGCTAAATCCCCTTTTTAACTTGTGGTTTAAAGGGGGAGATTTACTAAAACTGGAGCACTCAGAATATGGTGCAGCTGTGCATGGTAGCTAGTCAACCTAAAAGTTCAGTTTGTTTAATCAAGCTTTGACTTTAAACCTGGAAGCTTTACTACATGCTGGGATTCTGTGCTAGCTTACATCTTCAAAATCAACAAGGCTCGGCTATCCAAAAATCCTCTATTGTGTTTATTCCGATGTGAACCACAAACTCCCTCATTATTGTCAGCAGGACCACCTAACCTTACACAATGGACTCATATATGTCTGCTAGTTGCTCGTAGGACGATCATGTGCCATTGGATTAAATCAACACCACCCAGCCTCCCGGCTGTGAAACGGGCATTACTATCGCTCTTCGACCTTGAGAGGCTGGACACCATCGTACTGAACTTTCACTCTACTCAATGTCTTTTTGCCAGATGGCATAAATATATGGAGGTCATGTTTACCCAAAAGGAACTGCTGGATCTCATGCATCCATTTTGCTTAATGGATTGGTACCTCAAACGGGATCTCACCAACTCTCTAGTTAAACTTAAAGTGTCCAACTTGTCTGATCCCTCCATCTTCTTACCACCCTAGAGCCGCCACGCTTCCGTGAAACTCTCTAAGAACCCAAGATCCCTTCTCCACAACAGGTAGCCTCTTCTGTTGGTATTACTGTTATTATGTGATTCTCTGAGTTTACCGCTACATCAAACGTTGCCTCCACTCCTGAAGGTACTAATGTACTCTATGTTGTTTTGTTTTGAGTATTTTTTTCAGTTTTGGATAGGTTGGATGCTCTGTCAGGTTTTTATGACTGCCTGTGTCCCTGCTAGGGAGACTCATTCTTTCCAGTTGTCTTGGTGACTACTGTCACTAGGACTGCATTTGTAGGAAAAGCCAGAGAATGCAAAATAGGATGCAGCTCTGCACGGAAACCAATCAGCTTCCAGGATTTTTGTCAAAGCTTAATTGAACAAGCTGAAGTTAGAAGCTGATTGGCTACCATGCACAGCTGCATCAGATTTTGCACTCTCCAGTTTTAGTAAATCAACCCTGGTAAGTCAATAATGGGAAAGATTGTCTACAGGGAGACAACAGGCAATATTGATGTGCTGACTAGTCTTTTGCCCTCTGTCAGTCTTTTTTGACACAGCTTCTAGAGTTCAGTTGCTCTTTAGTTTGTCACAGAAATAGATGGGGAATCTTCAAATGAGGGCACATTCCAGTAAATGGGTATTTATTTGAAGGGATTTACTCTAATTTCCTGTTCTAGCTACAGAACAGGAAGTTAAAGTGGTTGTAAACCCTTACATATACCTAGTGAGGTGACTAGCCTTAGGTGATACACAGACATGAAATAAATCCTCCTACATAAGTGTTATCTGTTTGCCTACAGCCCTTTCTCCTCTACATCAGTTCAAAGTCCAGAATTACACATTGTGTTTCTGAGCTTCCAGAGGCAGAGGGCAGGATCTGACATCACATACTGCAAAGCTCAGAGAGCAGAGCTGAGTGTAATCTGATACCTGAGTGGAGGGAATGGACACACACCCCTCTACACAATCTCATAGGGAAAAATGCACAGCTGAGGCTGTCAAACACAGGCTGTGTGCTGGAGCACCTGTCCCCCAAGCTCCCTTAGAGTCCACACAGCCTGTCAGAAATGACTCATGCGGTACAAACTATAGTCAGAGGTTTTCAACCACTTTAAAATAAATCTCCCCACAGGAACACAGGTGATAAAATATCTATTCCCGCTCTGTCCAAAACTAAAACAAATGTGTTGGCTATAGAAGCACTTTATACATTAGATATTCTATAAGTGTTGAGCGTAGTTTAGAAAGGTGAAACAGCACATGGAAGTCAATGCAAAAATCATGCAAGCTAAAATAGGTAATTACCCAACCAAACACTAGATGGCAACCTAAAAACCCAAAGAGCAGTTCTGACTTGCAGAAATCTAGATCTTATTAAATCTCATAGGAAAAATGTATGAGTGAGCGTTATCACATGGTGGAGAAGAAAGCAGCATTGATTCATAAAGCAGTGGTTTCCTGAACTGACAATTTAATCAGCTTCAATCTTCATTTAGCCTCTTGTATAATGTGTAATGTATCTGTGTAGTCAGAAAATAATGCTTCAGCATCTCCACATATAGAACAATATTTCTCAACTTCCGAAATGTCAGACTGAACCAGTCCTGTCTTGATAGTGTCCCTGAAGTGCTAGGAACAGCTTAGTGATATCAAACAAGCTACGTTAAAAGGTTAATGCTAAATTAGATTGACTATGAGATACATCCTGCATCATCAAATAAATTCAGTTTAGGCCATGATCATGTCTGCCAATGTTTTATATAGATCTGCACAAACCTAGATGTGGAGCTTGGGTATCTCATCCATTCATGAAAAATACTGCCCCAATAGTACACCATTACCTCCATCATGTTATGACTCTTGAATTACTTTGACATGCTCATTTAAAAATGTAATTAGCATTTAGTATATATTGATTATTAAAAATAAAAAATCTTAATTAAAAAGCACCCTAGAAATATAAAAGTATGCTAAATTGGCTGGCACGCTTTCAAGCTGGACTACAACCAAGCCGCTAAATATACAGTTAAAATACTTACTTGAGTACTGACAGCCAACCCAGGTTCTAGATCCCCCAGTGCAGTCTGAGCACAGTGTGGTTAATAGTGTACAGTAACGTTGCGCCTTGATTAATCATCACTCTATCTCTCTTTACTTCTGTCAGCATGTTTATTGTTGGCACATGCGTATTTATGTCAGCAAAGCCTAATTGGCATTCAGTGCTGCCCCTCCATCTCACAGCCATGTTGTGTATGGGATTATAGGATGTTGGTATTAAAATGTATTCAGGCACTTTCTGTCAGGGATGGGCCCCTTGCTACTTAATGAGTAGCTGCTTTCTTTCAGTGCTCAGAAGCTGCTCAGCTGTCAGTTAATTACCAGTCACTCTTTGTTACCACAATGACTCGCCTGGTTACCATTAACCTGCCTCATTAGTCCAGCCTACAGCCAGCCCCTTGTTGCTATTTAAGCAGCTTAGCTCATTTCTTCCTTGCCCTTGCATGGTCTATGATCTCTAAGTGTGTTCCTTTCTGTGCTCCTGTGTATGACTTGGCTTGGCTGACTTCCCCTCCTATTCCTTTTCCGCTTTTTAGCTCCTGACTACGCTGACTTCTGTTTTCCTGACCCCGACTCATCTGATTACACGCTCTGGCATCCAAACCCTGGCTTTATTTTTGGCTACGTTCCTGAACTGTGTTATTTTTGCCATTTCATTAAAGATGTACGTAAAAAGGGAGTGTGGGACTTTAAATGAGGCAATAGACTTGTGGAGGTAGAGTATATAGTAATCATTTTTTATTTGTAACAATAGTATAATAGTATTTTCATATATATATATATACATGTACAATGGCATAAACATAATGGATACATACATAATGGCATAATTATTATGCCTGCCAATATGAAGCCTCTTGTACTATAATTAACATTCGCCATATTTTATGTTTTTATGTGTTGCCAAGCTAATGTATATGTATCCATTATGTTTATGCCATTGTGCATGTATATATATATGAAAATACTATTATACTATTGTTACAAATAAAAAATGATTACTATATACTCTACCTCCACAAGTCTATTGCCTCATTTAAAGTCCTACACTCCCTTTTTATGTACTTGAACCCGGGATGAAGGCACATATTGTGCCTCATTTAAAGTCCCACACTCCCCCCCTTTTTTGGGTTTCATTAAAGGTGTGATTTTAACTGCACTTTCTGTCTTTATCTGGTTTATGGCTTCAGACACTTTCATAAATTCTATTCAAAAACATATTAATAAATTATTTATTTATTGTGGGGTGTTGGGACTATGTTCATGAGAGAAGCTGGATAACACTTTATTAAATTTTACCTACATCCAATTATGTCTTAGTTTTGGATAGAGCAGTAGGATTATAGGCTTAGTACTCCCATCAGCTTTATTGCCATTCGAGGCTCCATTGAAGAGATTTCTTCACATCCTGTCCAATAAAAAGGTTGTCCCCATGACAGGAAGTGAGGGGAACTCTCTTTAACAGTAACACAGACAGTACAGATACTTTTTAAATGTTAAGTAGGGGAAGGCTAGAACCTATGCAAGCTTTTTATTGTTGCTTTTTCCCTGTTGCAGATTTTCTCCCCACTTCCTGTCTGGTAAGAGGTTGTCCCTAGAACAGAAAGTGAGTGTAATCCCTCAACTGGAGCCCCAAATAGCAGAAAACATTGACAGGTGTTCTAACCTTTCTGTATTCTATCCAAAGCTACAAAAACTATACTTTAAGCTGTGAAAATTAATTAAAATGGACTCTGGGCAACCCCCGCACACTGGATTATTCTATTCCCCCCCCCCAGAATCCAGATAGTATTAAAAATTAGCTTTATCCAAAATTTTAATTTCAGCTTTGTGCAGGTGCTGGATAATCACATGCTGGCTTTTAATATCTCTCTGGGAGGCTAGTGAAGAGATATCATGAAATTTAAAGTTGAAACCAAATAATAGTCATTACAAAGCAAAATATATTTGCCATATGCTAATGGATTTTCCATATTGTAGAAAAAGAAATAATTCAGGAGGTCCATTTGGGGGAGAATGACAATTTCAATGCAATCTTTTTTGGCAGATGTTGAAGACAAAAACTATGGTCACAAAAATTTGTCGTTGAAACCTCCAAGCTATATCAGTAGTATTCAAGCAAACTGAAGTATCAGGGTAGAGTTGGCCTTTCAAGCACACATTAGGATTTTTAGCAGCTATTTCATATAATTAACCACTTAAGGACAGAGCCTCGTTTGAGATTTGGTGTTTACAAGTTAAAATCATTTTTTTTGCTAGAAAATTTCTTAGAACCCCCAAACATTATATATATATTTTTTCAGACACCCTAGAGAATAAAATGGCGGTTGTTGCAATACTTTATGTCACACTGTATTTGCGCAGCGGTCTCACAAGCGCAATTTTTTTGGAAAAAATACACTTTTTTTGAATTAAGACAACGATAAAGTTAGCCCAATTTTTTTATATTGTAAAAGATAATGTTATGCCGAGTAAACTGATACCCAACATGCCATGCTTCAAAATTGCGCCCGCTCGTAGAATGGCGACAAACTTTGATCCTTAAAAATCTCCATAGGCGACGTTTAAAAATTTCTACAGGTTACCAGTTTTGAGTTACAGAGGAGGCCTAGTGCTAGAATTATTGCTCTTGCTGTAACGGTGGCGGTGATAACCTCACATGTGTAGTTTGAACACCGTTTTCATATGCGGGCGCGACTTACGCTTCTGTGCGAGAGGGATGGGGTGCTATAAATTTTTTTTACACTTTTTTTTTTTAAACAAAATTTTGGGTCACTTTTATTCTTATTACAAGAAATGACAGGACCTCTTAAATGTGAGATCTGGGGTCAAAAAGACCTCAGATCTCATATTTACACAAAAGGCAATTAAAAAAAAAATTTAATTTTCTTTTCCTAAAAAAAAAAATTTTTCCTTTTAAAAGCATTGAGCGGAAGTGATGTTTGACATTGTGGAAAGAGGTGGATGGAGGGCGTGTGATCAACTGCTTACATCAAAAAATATTTGGTTTAATCATGTATAATGGAATACAAACAAATAGATAAAATCATCTGAATAATACAAATAATACTTTCATATAAACAGGTAACAAAATATACACTGAAGGGTTTAAAATGGGGATATGCCCATGTAGAGGCAGATGTTTAAAAAAGGTTGACGCGTTTCGAGGGTGACCTCTTCATCAGAGCCCGGGAGAACGGGAACACAGTCTGTGTGAGCCAGTAGGCCGACATGTGTACATGGGGAGGAGTGGTTAGTAGGAGGGTAGGAGGGTATGTCCTGTGATGTATAGTCACTTATTCTGAGCTCCATAATAGTCCACGTGCAAAACGTTTTGCAATGGTATAGTTGAAAAGTCATATGTATTTCGGGATGCGGGACTGTTGGATATGCCTGTTTCCAAAGGTGTACAGGGGAGAGCTGTAGCCTGCACACGTCCCTGGGGGCAGGGGACCGTGTGATCTGTAGAGTAGGAAGATATAGGAAGTGTCTTTGGATAGTGTCAGAGCCGCAGATGCCTGAGGAGCTGTCTCTCCGTCTGAGACATAGGTGTAGGTAGACATAGGTGTAGACATAGGTGTATAGGTGTAGATACACCTATGTCTCAGACGGAGAGACAGCTCTTTCCGGCCCCCGATTAAAAGTGATCTTGCGGTGAATCTGCCGCTGGAACCACTTTTATCTGAAAGCCGACTGCCCGCTGAAGAAGAGGATACCGGGGTTATGGTAGCTATCTTGTGCCATAACAAAGACATTCCTCTTCAAACAGCTGCTGAATAATGATGGCGGGCGGTAGGCAAGTGGTTAAAGAAAAGTTCCAGGTATGGCATTTTTTTGCAGAGTTACATAACTATGCATATACCATACCTGTTGGATCCCTCTAGATTCTGCAAATCACTGTAGTAGACATTGCTGCTCCAGTGATCTCTACTAGCTTCAGAGTCCCATGCTGAATGGCTGCTCTGCTACTTTGTGAATACAGGAGCCTGGCTCAGAGAATACATTGCTTTTCAATTACTGCAAATTATTCTTTGATTGGATGAGGTGGAGAGAGTGACATCGCCATCCCGCCTTTCCACCTCGTCCAATCAAAGAGCACTTTACATTCATTGAAAGAATGTAAAGAATTGTATGAATGGCACCTGTACCAAGTGGCCCACCTCCTGTACTCAGTAAGCAGCAGGGCAGCCACTCAACTTGGCACCTAGAAGATGGTGGAGATCACTGGAGTAGTGGTGTCTACTACAGGGGGTCCCCGACTTACGAACATCCGAGTTGCGAACAACTCCTACTTACGAACGGGGCCCGAGTGACGTCACTGCCGGCCGAATCTTCCTCTCCTTGCTGGAGTGAGCCGATCCTCCCTTCCTGGCCTGGCTGCGAAGTTAAGGGGCCCCCCTCATCATCCTGCCTGCCCATCCACAGGCCTGGTACGGTCCGGTGGCCTGCCAGGCCGCTAAAACTGCCTGTCGTGGCCGCGGCCTTGTCCGGCCTAGTGCAGCCTAGTGAAGTGTCCAAGATCCCCAGTCTTTCATGCGCCGCTGCCCCGTGGAGGTGCACTGCGGCCGGCCTGCCTGGACTCAGATCGCAGACACTGCTGCTTTCACCATCCATCCATTCATCTCCCTGCTGTGTCTCCTGTCCCTGCCGCTGATGTAAACAGTGAGAGGGGAGAGCTGTGCTCCTCCCCTCTCAGCTGTGACAGGAAATCTAGCACAGTGCTAGGACTCCTGTTTTGGAGGTGACAGGGTCAATAAAGAGAACCTGTCACCTCCAATTGCTATCGCACAGGGAATTGTTTTCTCCTGTGTGATAGCAATAAAGTTAAGTGAAAAAAAATTGATAAAAATAAAATAAAAATAAAAAAATAAGAAATACAGTAATAATTAAATTAATAAAATAAAAAAGTAATTAAAAAAGTAAAGAATAAGAAAAATAATATTAAAAATAAGAAAGGTACTGTCCCGACTTACAAATTCGACTTAAGAATAAACCTACAGTCCCTATCTTGTGCGTAACCCGGGGACCCCCTGTACAGTGATTTTCAGCTGTTAGAGGGATACCACAGCTATAGCATATGCACTGGTACACAGTTCAAGCTGGATCAGTGTAACTATGTATAAAATGCTATACCTGAAATTCTTATTTAAAGCGGTTGTATACCCACTGAAAATTTTTTTTTTTTTATCCCTGTAAAGCAAAAGGCATAATGAGCTAGTATGCACCTTAGAACAAGGCATCGGTATCTTACCTGGTCCACTCCGAGGTAGCTGACATGTTGCCTCGGCGTGTCTTCCGGGTATCGCGGTTCCAGCGCTGTGAGTGCTGGAGCCGCGATGTCATCACTCCCGCACATGCGCGCGGGAGATTTCTTTCCCGGCAAGGTCCGGCAGTTGCCGGGCCTTCAGCCGAGAATCCCCTGTGCGCATGCGCCGCTGCAGTCAGCGGCTCATAGCAAGGACAATATCTCCTAAACCGTACAGGTTTTTTAATAGATATTTTTTTTCCCTACAGGTAAGCCTTATTATAGGCTTACCTGTAGGTAAAAGTTAAAAAAAAGACTATACAACCGCTTTAAGATCTGTCATTTTTTTAAAGCTGAATTTAAGGTTCAAACCATGGTACCAATTTATAAGCAGAGATGGTGGGGTTGACTTTTATATAACAAACTCAATTTTATAGCATTCTTTTTTTGCCCTTATATATAGATTACTTACCTACAATTTCTGATGTGATAGGAGTAGGCCAGTTCTCTACTTTAGTCCCATGCAGTCGTCTACTGACACTCACCTGTCTTGTCGTTCTTTTGGTTTTTTTAATGTTTGATGTGCAGTAAGTACACATAACATATAAGTTGGCATCTAATTGTTTCAGTAACGAAGGGATGTATATGATATTGATATAGCGTAATAAAATCTCTGATTATAATACTCTCTATTGCTCCTGAGGAAGTAAACTTGCTCTACAAAACGTGTAGATTTTATAATATCACTTCATTGAAGCTGTAAATAGTAATTTGTATTGTTGGATTTGAACAACAAGCTGCTGAACTGATGTTATTAACTAATGGGATGTTATTAGAAGGTCATATGAACAGATATGGGAGATATGTTGTACAACACTTTTTATGATCATTTAATAATAAACATTATTTTATTTATATTTGGATATTCCTTGGTTTTGATTACAGGAAAAAACTATTGGCAACCTAAATAGTCTAATTGGTGCTGTTACAAAATAAGAAAATAGAAATAGACCAGGACTGGACAATTGGCTGTAAAAATGTCCAGTACAGTCCTTCTTCAATCCACATATTTTTATAAATAGTTAAGGAAAGTAAATTCTTGTCAGTATGCACAAACATTTTCTCTTGAAAACACCTTTATAACCATTTAGCTAACTGCATTACAGAATCAACATATATTTGGTGTTCAGACACTTCCTTATCTGATTATAACAATGAATGTTTGAATGTGATAAGAAGACAATTCAGAAGGTAAACCACAACCAAGTGTTAGCTAAAAAAAGCTGAGCCATCTAACTGGTGCTACTTCATTGTAGAATTGAAGAGGTTTCTTGTTACACTTAAAGACTTTTTGTACAATTATTGCGTTGATTCATGCTGGCTTGGACAAAATTCAAAGTATAGCCCTGCTATCACCGCTTTGTTTGACAAATCAAGTCAATTGCAGTGGCGGCTGGTGAAGTTTTAGGATGGGGGGACCCTGCCCTTCCTTTTTGACCCCTCCCACTTGGTGAAATAGTTGGCATGGCTCTAAGGTGGTGTGGTTAGCGTCTGAGATGAACGAGGGATGGAGGGAGAGCAGGCCCAGATCCTACACAACAATAGAAATATGTGTATTCTAGAAAGTTTAACAATCAGCAAATAAAGATACTCCAAACACCTGGTGTTAGCAGTTCAATCATTCTGGCACCAGGGTTGTTATGGTGTCAGGATAATTGAAGCACATTCTTTCTATTATTACATTGTAATATAAAATGAAATCAACTCACCATAATGCAGAATCAGTGGGAGCCCTGAGCGTGTCACTAGCCACGTCGCCTGCCACCCGATGCCATCAGGTGTCCCCAGCGGAGTCTGTCCTTACATCAGGTGCCCCCAGCGGAGTCCCTCCTTACATGCAGCCTGTGTCACTTCAAATGCAGCCTATGTCACATAAAATGCAGCCAGTTTCACATAAAATGCAGCCTGTGTCACATAAAATGCAGCTTGTGTCCCATCAAATGCAGCCTGTGTCCCATCAAATGCAGCCTGTGTCCCATCAAATGCAGCCTGTGTCACATCAAATGCAGCCTATGTCACATAAAATGCAGCCTGTGCCACATAAAATGCAGCTTGTGTCCCATCAAATGCAGCCTGTGTCACATAAAATGCAGCCTGTATCACATAAAATGCAGACTTTGTCCAATCAAATGCAGCCTGTGTCACATAAAATGCAGCTTGTGTCCCATTAAATGCAGCGCTGTGTCCCATTAAATGTAGCGGTGTGTCCCATTAAATGCAGCCTGTGTCCCATTAAATGCAGAGGTGTGTCCCATTAAATGCAGTGGTGTGTCCCATTAAATGCAACCTGTGTCCCATTAAATGCAGCAGTGTGTCTCATTAAATGCAGCTGTGTGTCCCATTAAATGTATCCTGTGTCCCATTAAATGCAGCCTGTATCCCATTAAATGCAGCCTGTGTCCCATTAAATGCAGCGGTGTGTCCCATTAAATGCATCCTGTGTCCCATTAAATGCAGCCTGTGTCCCATCAAACCCCCCCCCTTTCTTTTTAATTTTTTTTGTGACTGCCTGGAGGGGGGGGGGGGGGGGCGCCCGTGCACCCCCTATGGACCGGCCGCCACTGGTCAATTGTTCAACTTTTCTCAAAGGAGCTTGTCGGAAAATTGTTGGCCAAACAGTGCCTCCATCCAATCATCCAATCAACTGCAGGCACTTTATAGTTATCATGGCAGCCAGCTATGCCTGCTGTCAAAATACAATACATCCAATTTCGTTATCCACAAACTGGAGGTAATTATTTTTGCATTTGGTGCATTAATAGCACCACTTTGTAAAAGTGCTGCTATTAGGAACTACCTGAATCTGCTACATGTCTCGGTAAAGTTAATGAAACGTGATGCAAGCCATTTTACCAGGCCATAGTGCCAGAAAAGTGTCGGTAGGGATTTACTGAATTCCCCTGAATGTGTGTTGAAGAAGTTACTTGTTATCTCCCTCTGAAACCTGTATGACAGGTTGGCAATGCAGGAGCAAACCCACATAGTACATTGTGAGAAGGGACAGTAAACCATAACCGCTATGTAGCACAGCTGAGCTGAGCATGGATAATAAACAAATGTGGCTGTCCTCACGTACATACAGTATAATTTACATGTGTATTTTAAAAAAAAACATTGAAAGGACGATATAATCTTACATTAATGCTCAGCTCTAGCCAAAACTTGTGTTTATTAGTTTAGGCAGAGGTGAGGAAAGTTAATATATTTTTGTTTGTGTCTCCATTCCTACAACATAGATTGTTCCTCACTTTTCGTCCCTGTGATACCCTGTAACCAATGTAAAAGGAGATATTAGCTGGTATAACAGACAACAATAAAAACATGAAAGTGGGCTTTACCCTTTCCCTCAATATCCAAAAGGACGTGTGTTGAACCTTAGACACAAGGCTCTCGATTGCTCCGATCGGGCCTTGTGAATCAACCTGTTCTTACTAAGAACTGTAATTTTGTCTCCACAGCTGCCAATGTTTTTTAAGCTTTTGGGAGGTTTGATGCTGATTGGTGGCTGAGGAGAAGTAACTTCAGTTCTTAAAATACATTGATACATAAGTGTAGAGAATATAAATCCATCACTACACAGAGAGGGTGCAAAAGCAAGCTCAACCCTATAAGACACTTACAAATAAATACATTAATAGTTGCAGTCTGCATGGAAATCAATAGTTCCAGTAGTGTCCATCACTAATGTCTCCCACAGCTCTCACTGATTCCTGTTGACCTTTACAACGCTGCTGTATCCTGCACAAAGTAGAAGATCTACAGCAGGAGGAGTCAATGAGAACAACAGGAGACAAAAGAACAAAACGGTATTCTGGCAGCAGTTGCAGTAGAAAAGCTAAGCATTCTGTTGCTTATTTTCATGTTAGTCTGGTTCCAATTTGCGTTAATGACAATTAGGGATGAGCCGAACACCCCCCGGTTCGGTTCGCACCAGAACCTGCAAACGGATCGAAAATTTGCACGAATGTTAGAACCCCATTGATGTCTATGGGACTCGAACGTACAAAATCAAAAGTGCTAATTTTAAAGGCTAATTTTCATGGTATTGTCCTAAAAAGAGTTTGGAGACCCGGGTCCTGCCCCAGGGGACATGTATCAATGCAAAAAAAAACTTAAAAACGGACGTTTTTTCGGGAGCAGTGATTTTAATGATGCTTAAAGTAACAAAAAAAAAAAAAGTGAAATATTCCTTTAAATATCGTACCTGGGGGTGTCTATAGTATGCCTGTAAAGTAGCGCGTGCTTCCCGTGCTTAGAACAGTCCCTGCACAAAATGACATTTTTAAAGGAAAAAAAGTAATTTAAAACTGCTTGCGGCTTTAATGTAATGTCGTGTCCTGGCAATATGGATGAAAATCAGTGAGACAAACGGCATGAGTACCCCCAAGTCCATTACCAGGCCCTTTGGGTCTTGTATGGTTATTAAGGGGAACCCCGCACCCAAATTAAAAAAGGAAAGGTGTGGGGCCCCCAGGCCCTATATACTCTGAACAGCAGTATACAGGCAGTGCAAACAAGACAGGGACTCTAGGTTTGTTGTTAAGTAGAATCTGTTTGTAATTTTGAACTGGTGCATTTTCAAAGTGTAGCTCCAGCCAAAAAATCTGTTTTTAAGCTTTTTGGAAAACATAGGGAAGAGTTATCACCCCTGTGACATTTGATTTGCTGTCTGTGCTCCTCTTCAGAAGATTTCACCTCACTTTTTGTCCCAATGACAAATGTTTTTTGAAAATTTGGGGTTTTGAGTGAAACAAGGATTGGTGATAAAGCATCAGTGTAAAGGAGAAATGTTTTTCCCATATTAACTCTTACAGGAGAGAATTTCCCTTCCTATGGGGTAGATTTAATCTCACTTCCTGTTGTCTCCTTCCGTTTGCAAGTAGGAGTCGTTTGAAAGTTGGATGTTTGAAAGTAGGGGCCTGCCCTATATACTCAGCAGAAATGTGGGCCTTAGGTGTTGTTGTGGCCACAACACTGTAAGCCCTCACAGGGCCCTGCTGTGAAAATATTAGATCAAGAATTGTAATTATATGTGCCTGTTGAACAGGGTCAGAAAAATTGGGCCTTTGGTGATGGAGGTGGTGGTGCTGGTGTCACAACACTGTAAATCCTCACAGTTACACTTGTTGGGCGCAGAAACGGGCCCTGCTGTGAAATATTAGATCAATAATTATAATTACATGCCTCTGTTGAACAGGGCCAGAAAAATTGGGCCTTTGGTGGTGGTGGTGGTGCTGGTGGCACAACACTGTAAGTCCTCACAGTACTCTTGGTGGGAGCAGAAATGGGCCCTGCTGTGAAATATTAGATCAAGAATTGTAATTACATGCCCCTGTTGAACAGAGGGTTAGAAAAATTGGGCCTTAGGCACTGGTGCTGTTGCCACAACACTGCAACCCCTCACAGATACTCTAGTTGGAACGCAGGAACGAGCCCTGCTGCAAAGTATTGCATCAAAAATTGTAATTACATGCCCCTGTTAAACAGGGGCTGAAAAATTGGGCCTTAGGCACTGGTGCTGTTGCCACAACACTGCAACCCCTCACAGATACTCTAGTTGGAATGCAGGAACGAGCCCTGCTGCAAAGAATTGCAGCAAAAATTGTAATTACACGCCCCTGTTAAACAGGGGCTTAAAAATTGGGCCTTAGGCACTGGTGGCGGCGCCCAGAAACAAAATTGTCCTTACAAGCTATCAGCATGATCATTGAGGAGGAAGAGGATAATTACTCAGCATAACAGGATAGTCACTCAGCATCAGCATAGGCAGTCTTTGAAGGGATCTGACATTTCCAAAAAAAATTATTCGGTTACATCAGCATCAGGTGCTTGGTATCTGGTGGTGATCCAAGACTGATTCATTTTTATGAAGGTCAGTCGATCGACCGAGTTGGTGGACAGACGCACCCTGTGATCGGTTACAAAGCCTCCAGCAGCACTGAATGTGCATTCCGAAAGAACGCTGGATGCAGGACAGGCCAGTAGCTCAATTGCATACTATGCAAGCTCTGGCCAGTGATCCATCCTCAAGACCCAGTAACCCAGAGGATTTTCGGTGGGAAAGGTGTCCAAATCAGATCTTGCCCCTAGGTATTCCTGCACCATGTAAAACAGACGCTGGCGATGGTTGCTGGAACCGTTATACCTTGGGGCTGCGGACTAAAAAATTGTCTGAACGCATCGGTCAGATGGCCACCTTCTCCACCGCTCCTTCTTTGACTGACAAAGTCTCAGCAACACATTGTCCAGAAACAGGAGTTTGTAACCTCCCAGTCTCTGGGAACGCGTTGCACAGACCTTTCTGCAAGGCCTCCCGAAGATGTTTCATCCTCTGCTCTGCTCGTGGCTCAAGGAGGGTTGCCAGCCAGTATTGGTCCTTCTCCTTGATACCACGAATACAAGGATCCTTCTGCAGGCTTTGCAGGATCAGGGAGGCCATGCAGCATAGGTTTGCTGAGGCATTCGGTCCGGAGTCCTCTGGGTCACTAAGGACGACATGATCCGCAGCCACCTCCTCCCAGCCACGTACAAGTCCATGTGTTTCTTGGGACTCTAAATGATCCCTTAAAGACTGCTGCTGATGCTGAGTGCCAGGCTCAACCTCCATACTGACACAATCCTCCTCCTCCTCCTCGTCCTCTTCCTGTGTGATCGGCGGGCACGCAGGAACACTGTCTGGATAAAGGGGGCCTTGAGAGCTAAGGAAGTCCCCCTCTTCCTGCCTCTGTTCTGCCTCAAGTGCCCTGTCCATTATTCCACGCAGCGTGTGCTCCAACAGGTGGACAAGGGGGACAGTGTCACTGATGCATGCACTGTCACTGCTCACCATCCTCGTGGCCTCCTCAAATGGTGACAGGACAGTGCATACATCCCTGATCATGGCCCACTGGCGTGGGGAAAAAACCAAGCTCCCCTGACCCTGTCCTGGTGCCATAGTCACACAGGTACTCATTGATGGACCTCTGCTGCGTGTGCGGCCGCAGCAGCATGGCCAACGTTGAGTTCCACCTGGTGGGCATGTCACAGATTAGGCGGTTCTTGGGCAGGTTAAATTCCTTTTGGAGTTCTGCCAGCCGAGCACTGGCATTATATGACTAGCGGAAATGTACACAGACTTTCCTGGCCTGCCTCAGGACATCCTGTAAGCCCGGGTACCTGCCCAAGAACCGCTGCACCACCAAGTTAAGGACGTGAGCCAAACAGGGCACATGGGTCAGTTGTCCCTGTCGGAGGACGGAGAGGAGGTTGGTGCCATTGTCGTAAACCATCATTCCTGCCTTAAGTTGGCATGGCGTCAACCACCTCTGAACCTGCCCCTGCTGAAAGAAAGCTGAAAGAACCTCTGCCTCAGTGTGGCTCCTGTCCCCCAAGCACACCAGCTCAAGCACCGCATGGCATCTTTTGGCCTGCGTACTTGCGTAGCCCCTTGAATGGCTACGGAGTACCGCTGGTTCCAAGGACAAAGCACAGGAAGAGGCCATGGAGGAAGAAGAAGAGGAGGGGGTGGAGGAGAGAGGTGTGTCACAATCATTAGTAGTGGCATTTTGGAGGCATGTAGGCGGAACAACCTCTAACACTACTGCACCTTGTCCTGCATCCTTCCCAGCTGCCAGCAGAGTGACCCAATGCGCCGTGAAACTTAGGTAACATCCCTGTCCATGCCTGCTGGACCATGAGTCAGCGGTAATATGCACCTTACCGCTGACCGCCCTGTCCAGCGAGGCCAAGACATTGCCTTCCACATGCTGGTAGAGAGCCGGAATCGCCTTCCTTGAGAAAAAGTGGCATTTGGGTACCTGCCACTGAGGAACCGCACATTCCACAAACTCACGGAAGGGGGCAGAGTCTACCAACTGAAAAGGTAGCAGTTGAAGTACTAGCAATGTTGTCAAGCTAGCATTCAACCGCTGGGCATGTGGATGGCTGGGAGCGAACTTCTTTCGGCGGTGCAGCAGCTGGGGCAGGGAAATTTGCCTGGTACAATCTGAAGATGGTGTACCGAAAGCAGATTGCCCACAAGTACTTGGCTGAGACACACCTAATTCTACACCTTCATTCCTCTCAGTGCAGGTCTCAGAGAGGACTGAAGGTATAGTGGGGTTGGAGATCTCAGCTGATGAGGAGCAAGGAGAGGTCCTCTTTGTTCTTTGGTGTGGGTCTAGTAGATACGCTTGCCAACGAACTGCATGGCAGGTCAACATATGTCTGGTCAAGCATGTAGTGCCCAAGCAGGAGATGTTTTGGCCACGCGAGATACGCTTGAGACATATGTTGCAAATAGCAGCGGTGCGATCTGATGCACTCGTCTCAAAAAAGGCCCACATCAAAGAACTTTTGGAATAACGCGCACAGACAGCAGCGCCCTGCACATGCAGAGCTTTGCGGTGTGATGCAGTCAGTGTGCTGCCCTTAGGCTGGCCCCTGGAGGGCATCCTGCCTTGTTGGTGATGTGCCTCCTCCTCCTCTCTCCTATCAGACACCCATGTTGAGTCTGTGACCTCATCATCCCCTCCCTCCTCATCACTGGAGCAAACCTGGCAGTATGCTGCAGCAGGGGGAGCATGACTGCCAGATTGCTGTCCTTCTTGGACACCCCCTCTGTCCGTGCTCACGTTACTGCCTTCATCTAGCTCAGTATCATTATCAGAGCCTTTTAAATGCTGGGCATCCTCCTGGAGCATGTACCCAACACTGTGGTCAAACAGTTCGAGGGACTCCTCAGGAGGACATGGTGGGGCTAGGGAAGGAGTCACTGATGCCATTGAGACGAGGGAAGAGGCCGTGTTGGCAGCTGCTTTGCCAGACAAAGTATCCTGAGCATGGGTGAGGGAGGATGAGGAGGATGAGGACGGCTTGGTCATCCACTAGACCAAGTCTTCCGCATGTTGCGGCTCAACACAGCCAGCTGCCGAAAAAAGGCCAAGCGTGTCCCACGCCCACGTGCTGATGAGGATGCACCGTCTCCACGACCAGCACCGTTGCCTCTAGACACAGAACCTGCTTGCCCTCTTTTATTGGCTTGTGACTGTCTGCCTCTCATTGTTGGCCTTCCAGACATACTAATGGCCTGTAGCTGCACTAAGCTGGGATATAATATACTGATACTGCAGCTAGAAAAATCAACTGCCTGCCTACAGTATGAGAACACCACCAACCTTCTACAGGTAGCTTTAGCTGAACACTGTGCAGAGGTCGCACTACACTAACGTGTAAATACTTTAGCTGCCTGCGGTAGTGATAGGATCAAGAAAACACCACCAACCTTCTACAGGTAGCTTTAGCTGAACACTGTGCAGAGGTCGCACTGCACTAATGTGTAAATACTTTAGCTGCCTGCGGTAGTGATAGGATCAGGAAAACACCACAGGTAGCTTTAGCTGAACACTGTTCAGAGGACGCACTACACTAACTTGTAGCTTTAGATGAACACTGTGCAGAGGTCGCACTACACTAACTTGTAGTTTTATCTGAACACTGTGAGGAGGAAGCACTACACTAACTTGTAGCTTTAGATGAACACTGTTCAGAGGTCGCACTACACTAACTTGTAGTTTTAGCTGAACACTGTGAGGAGGACGCACTACACTAACTTGTAGCTTTAGATGAACACTGTTCAGAGGACGCACTACACTAACTTGTAGTTTTATCTGAACACTGTGAGGAGGATGCACTACACTAACTTGTAGCTTTAGCTGAACACTGTGCAGAGATCACACTAAACTAACTTGTAGCTTTAGCTGAACACTGTGCAGAGGTCGCACTACACTAACTTTTAGTTTTAGCTGAACACTGTGAGGAGGACGCACTACACTAACTTGTAGCTTTAGATGAACACTGTTCAGAGGATGCACTACACTAACTTGTAGTTTTAGCTGAACACTGTGAGGAGGATGCACTACACTAACTTGTAGCTTTAGATGAACACTGTGAGGAGGACGCACTACAATAACTACACAACAATTTTTGCTTCGACAACTCCCACTACCTCCAGGTGCAGGGTGTGACTAAGGGCACATGTTGTGCCCCTTCATATGCCAACCTGTACCTGGGGGAGTGGGAGAAGTCCCTCCTGGATGACGAGGACCTTGCCGTATACACCAGTCATATATCTAAATGGCTGAGGTATATCGACGACGTCTTCGACGTCTGGGAGGGACCTGAGGCTAAATTAGTTGCATTTTTCAACCGGACTAACGTCAACGATCATAATCTGAAATTTACAATGACACATAACCTCCACAGTGTCATGTTTTTAGATGTCTCCATTTTTGTCACTGCCGAAAGAAAACTATCTAGCACCCTGTTTCGAAAGACAACCGCCGGCAATACGGTTCTCCACTCGGATAGTTTCCACCCGACACCACTCAAAAATTCAATCCCTTATGGACAATATCTGCATCTCCGCCGCAACTGTTCCAACAACGTTTTGTTTAAAAAAGAAGCCGAAGGGCTTCAGAGCCGACTTCTAGCAAGGGTATATAGCAGATCCTGTCTTAAAAAAGCATATAACCAAGCAATAGGACAATCTAGACTTCAGCTGCTATTCAAATCCAAACCCCCTAAAAGCTCCAAATGTAGTCTCACCCGGATTATTATGCCTTACTCGCGACAACATATAGCCATCAAAAAGATTATAAAACGTCATTGGAGCATTCTCACGGATGACCCTAAATTGCGAAACTTTGTCCCCAAACAAACAACTATAACATATAATAGAGCTATGTTACTAAGGGACAAACGTGTCCAGAGCGAATACAAAAATGAGAACAGGAGATCCAAACACTGTTCCATAGTGGGTTCTTTCCCCTGTGGACATTGCTCCTACTGTTCGCTTATCAAAAAAGAGAAAACCTTTGTTCTCCCTAATGGAAACACATTCATACCCACACAATTGGTAAATTGCCACACGCATGGAGTAGTATACCTTATGGAATGTGAATGTGGTGCCTATTACGTGGGGAAAATCAGGCAGGAATTTTGGAAGCGCATTTCCCAACATGTATATAGCATGCAGATGGGGAACCCTTATCTCCCCATTGGGAGACATGTGGTTTCAACACATAACTATAGAGTTCCAAAAGTTACCTTTACGGCCCTTTGTAGGATGCATATTCCTAACAGAGGTGGCGATTGGAATAAGGCTCTGCTACAAAAAGAGCAGAGATGGATATTCCAATTACAGGCCACCTTCCCTCCAGGTCTCAATGAATCTATCTCATTCGCTCCTTTCCTGCAGGGGTTTTCCTCTGGCAGGACACAGTGAGTGAATCAGATTAGAAAAAATCTCTAATTCTAATTTCCTGCAATCTGCCCCTGGGGTGCATTATAAATTACCACACTACCTTGTATCCCCACCTAGCTTTGGTGACAGCTTCCAAAATCAAGTGGAACCATGTTCTCCATCTTATAGCCCACTCCTGCCTGACCTACCCAGTGACCAGCCATTCCATCTGATTATATATAACATCTACAAATACGTGATGTATTGTTCCACAGATAGCCTAATGTATAGAAGCCTGAACCTGTTTCTCAGTAGAAACTTTTTCAATCTTATAGGGATATAGCTTTGGAAAAAAACAGTTCACAGTTTTTTCTACCATATATTCATTATTCATTTTTCATAATTTTTATTCGTTAATACAATGTATTATGTTATTATTTATTAGTTATGTAATCAACTCTAATGTGACAGTGGTAATGTGCAATGCGATATATATGTCATAGTCAACAAATGATCCCGTACATTCCACACATATTGTCCAGTCATTTGCCCGATGACGGTGTGTGTGAATTTCTTTCATCATTTCTTTTCGTTTTTTCCTGTGCCTCTGTGGTTACCTCCCCTGACTGACTGTGCTCTCCACCTGGGGGGTGGGATCGCGCCACACATGCCTTCCTGGCAGGGTAAGAAAGGTGACGCAAGGGCCCTGCGTCTCCTTGACGTGCCAACCAGGTGGCGGCACCTGGTATTGGGCGCTTTCTTGCCTGCCAGCGGCGTCCCGGATCTCTTCCGGACGCCGTGCTCACATGCGCGCGACTTTGTGCACGTGCGCGTGACGTCACGGTGCCTGCGCAGTTGCGGCGGAAGTGACGAGGGACCTGGGAGAATCTCCGCCGGAACGCCAGGGGGGTCACGCAGCGAGTGCAATCATGCGCTGCTCTCTCCCCCGATTGGAGGAGGAGAAGGGGGGGAGTGGAGGGGCACCCGCACCTGATGAAGATTGGAACAATTAGTACCCTTTTTAAACGAACCAAGTTTCAGGGGAGGTTTATTGCTACCCTCCTGATTCTGTGGAATGCCTGTATGCAGCAATTTGTCGGATTGATTGGTAAGAACCTCAGGAATTTTTTCAATTGTCCCCCTTGATGTGTAGCTCACATCATGGTTAGTTATTATTATTATTTATTTATTTTCTTCTAATTAGTTATGTTTGACGCTGAAATATTTATAACCTTTTCAGAAGTTTAGGCATTTTGATTTAAGCCATTCGTGCCTTCATTAATAGGTAACTTGCATAGCCATCACTACTCTATGCACTCCCTTACTTTCCTATGTATCACGTTTGGTTTGGTTTTGTTTGTTTGCTGTTTTTGTTTTTTCACCCATATACACGTCCCCTCTTCCTCTAGTCACCTCCGTTTCACTCTACCACCTCCATCACCTTCACTTTTCCTAGCTTTTCTCCTTTTTTATCTCCAGCCCTAGGCTGGTCTTCTCCACCCTGCACTTTGGTTTCCTGACTTTCACTGGTGCACTGCGATTACCACTACCTCCTATACCTTTGTTGCTGTATGGTCCATATTTGGAAGCAGGATATCCGTCTACCCCAGCCCTTGCACAAGTATTATTCCTTCCTCCTTTTTTCTCTCCATGCCACTTTCTCTCCATCACATTTCAATTTTCACTGCGTTTTCCTTCTTTCGTTTTTTCTTTTTATCACTCCCCATCCCTGCCCTTCCCTTCTTTGTTCCTTCCCCGTCATTCATTCCCCCCTTCCCTTTCTTTCCTTTCCCCTCTCCCCCCTCCCTCCCCTTTTTCCCCTCCCCCCTCCCCTTTTTCCCTTCTCCCCCCCTTCCCCCCCTCTGCCACCCTTGTTCCCCCCCCCTGCCACCCTTGTTTCCCCCCCATTTTCCCCTTCCCCCTCCCCTTTTTCCTTTTTTCCCTCCCCTGTTATCCCCTTCCCTGCATATCTATGGACCTATTTATAACCCACATCAGCTAAACTGTTCAAAGTTAGTGCAAATTGTTATTTTCTTGTATTACTTGGGGAACTAATGACTCCCTTCCCTGCCCTTAATCCGATTCTAGCATTATCGTTGTTCCACTGTGGGTGCGGTGCGTGCCCTTCACCCTCCGGTCCCCCCCTCGGGGGGTAGTTTACACGTGATCCCTTGCAAGGCATGTCGGCCTGATACCCGCTCTCCGGGGAGCTGGGCTATCACCGGGGAGGCCAAGGACAAGGAGGGGCCATATTACCTTCACCATGACCATTCAGAACCATCGGGAACTTTTTATGACTGGTAACTATGTAATCCATGAAGCTGTTCTTCATACATACACAAATACATTGTTGTTGTTGTTTTGATATATGTTTATATCCTTACAGCTTATAACCATCCTCTGAAGAAGAACCAGTTAGGGTCGAAACGCGTCAGTATTTAGTATTTTTGATCTTGTTGTCTTGGATATATTGTATTGTACACTGTTCCCGATTATGGGCATTGTCCATTGTTTTTTATCTTATGCTGTACTCCAGTTCATGTCCTGACTTTGAACCTATCTGTTTTATACAATTTTTGTATCAATAAAGCTGTTTTTTGACTACCCACTCACTTTGATATTATTGGCTGCATTAAAGCCCCATTAGGGGGTTTGGTGTTTTCTTATGCATCTTGTGGGGTGCGCAGCCCATTTGTCTGTATTCTTGTGAGTGTCCCCTTTTTGTTACACTAACTTGTAGTTTTAGCTGAACACTGTGAGGAGGATTCACTACACTAACATGTAGCTTTAGATGAACACTGTTCAGACAACACACTACACTAACTTGTAGTTTTAGCTGAACACTGTGAGGAGGACGCACTACACTAACTTGTAGCTTTAGATGAACACTGTTCAGAGGACGCACTACACTAACTTGTAGCTTTAGCTGAACACTGTGCAGAGGTCGCACTACACTAACTTGTAGCTTTAGCTGAACACTGTGCAGAGGTCGCACTACACTAACTTGTAGTTTTAGCTGAACACTGTGAGGAGGATGCACTACACTAGCTTGTAGCTTTAGATGAACACTGTTCAGAGGATACACTACACTAACTTGTAGCTTTAGCTGAACACTGTGCAGAGGTCGCACTAAACTAACTTGTAGCTTTAGCTGAACACTGTGCAGAGGTCACACTAAACTAACTTATAGCTTTAGCTGAACACTGTGAGGAGGACGCACTACACTAACTGTAAATAGTCTAGCTGCCTGACTGTGGTACTAATAGGATCACCAGCAATTTTCTTCAGGTAGCTGTAAATACTGTAACAAGACAAGCCTGCCTGTCAGTAGGAAGATAACAGGAATGGATCTAGCTAAACTGAATACAGTGTATATATATATATATATATATATATATACACAACACCTGGAACTGACTGTCCTGCCATACTAGCTAACTCAAATGAAATTACACTGTCTTTCTCTTTCTCTCTCAATCTCTCAGCACACCGGAACGCACTACACAGGGCTGCCGTGCAGGCAGCCTTATATAGTGTGGGGCGTGTTCTAAACCCCCTGAGCCATAATTGGCCAAAGCCACCCTGGCTTTGGCCAATTACAGCTCTCTCTACTGATGGCGCTGTGATTGGCCAAGCATGCGGGTCATAGTGCATGCTTGGCCAATCATCAGCCAGCAATGCACTGTGATGCCGCAGTGAATTATGGGCTGTGACGCGCGACACGAATATGGCGCGAACGGCCCATATCGTTGGGTTCGAGTCGAACACAAAGCTCATCCCTAATGACAATGTTGCTTTCAAGTATAACTAAAGGCAAAACTTTTTTAAAGTTTTGGACAGAGTGGAGAGGGATTAAAACCCCTGTCAGTTTTTATTGCTGTCTGTGCCCCCATCAGGGAGATTCATTCTCTCTATTTGTCCTGTTTACCATTATTATCAAAAGTCAAAGTAAAGAAAAACACAAATTTTGGGTTGTCCCCAGAAAAGTAATAAAGGGGAAATTTTCCAATGGGGACACTAGTTCTGGTAAACTGGTGTTCCCCAAGGAATTTACTTAATTTGGGGGGATTATCCCTTACTTCCCGCTTTGGCTATGGGACCAGAAGTGAAAGGTAAATCTTCCCAAAGGGGCACAGATGGCAAAAAATAAACTGATAGGGGTTAAAACTCTCCCGTACTCTATCCAAAATTAAAAATACGTTTTGCCTTTAGTTCTACTTTATAGCTAGGTTCACACAGGCAAAAGAGGGGCCATAACCCCCCCTTCACCAGCTGCCAACCACCAAGTAAACATGGCGGGTGTTCAAGTGAGTACACACTGCCATGCTGCCATGGACGTGATGCTTAGCTTTGTGGCGTGACAGTTTTAACTCCCATGCGGCATGTTGACAAATGCCACCTGTCAAACTCTTATTGAAGTCAATGGGACCGCTTCGCAGCCGTAAGCCATGAACTTGCTATACATTTTTTTAAATGCATGATCCCCCTTTCAGGGAAAATGAAAAAATAAAATAAAGCAGGCATTAAGGAGGCACCTTCTGAACACCTGCAAACCTTCTACGAAATACGATCCACCACAGATCATTTTTAAGCGGGATGTTAGCATTGCTGCACTTTTAAAAGAGGCCTAGGAAAATATAGCACAAGAAAGCCCTTTCCTTCTGATACGCAATTTGCCTGACTGTCATGCTGAACCTTAGAATTCTGCACTTTTGCTCACTGGCCTGGAACAAATAAAGAATTTAAGCATAAGGTCAGTTATGGGAGCTCTTATTTTTCTTTCATCACAACAGAGTTACTTTAAATTGGAATAAGTGAAAATGCTATTATTTCAAGAATTATGAAGCACCTTGAACATTTTAAAAGGCTTAAAGTAAACCAACGGTGTTCAATCAGCTTTACCTCAACAGGTGTTGGTGTTTTGAAGTTACAATCATAGAATGTGCTGATTGGTTTAGAAGGTCTAGATTTCGATCCTTTTATGGCCAGCTTGTTGCTGTGATGGCAGGAAATAATAAAAGAAAAGGCAAAATTTAAAAGTAGGGTGCTATAGGAGGCGACTAAAAATTCTTGTCTCACATCTTTGCCACAATAACAACTAAACACAATGAAATACTTAATGGTCCTTTCTATTTTCTTCATAGCAGGTGAGTAAATTTCATCACTTTAGCTTCACAAAGTACTTTTAGACATAGACTTAAGGACGACTAAATCATAATTGTTTAATCTGTCTGAGCAGGACATATTAATAAACTTTTAAATTTTTTTTTTAAATGTTTATCTTGCATAAAAATGGGAAATGTTCATTTTATTCTTGTTGCCATGACTGTGACAGCTTATGGGTTTCTATGTTAGATTTAGATTACTGTAAACTGTTGAAAAAACAGGCAATAGATCTACATCATAAATGTATGCATTTATCATTGCGCACAATTAATATAGGCTTATTGGATCTGTGTAGGTAATATACACTGTTTTTTTAGGGTTTTGAATGCTCTTTTTTTGATATTTTAAGAGATGGGAAGATATTCAAATCTTTCACGTGTGTGCTCTGCATTCGGTAGTCATTCAGTTTGGGAAATGGTTTGTACAAACTCCCTGTGGCACACAGCTTGTTCAAGGAGAGGCCGATGTCTTAACAACCAGTGTTTTCAGCAGGACATCTGGCCATATATAGCCACCCTTAATATGTACTGAAAAGTTACAAAGCATGAATTCAGATCTGAAGACCGCAAGTATAAATTTCTTTATTAAAATGGCTTAGATAATTGTATAAATAAATATGGTAAAATATATTGAAACTTTTACAAAAATTTACATATTTTAAAGTGAACTTTATAGCTTTACACAGACATAATCTACCTTTTTTGTTACAATCTTATGGACAGGACATATCTAGGAACTTTGGCCATTTTTTATTTTATAATGTTAGTAAATAACATAACGGCAAAGGTAGAACCTTTGCTCTTGGAATTCTTCTACCATGCAAAAGCCAATATATACAGGATAAATATATATATATATATATATATATATTATATACATATTTCTCATAACATAGCAAAAAAAAACTTTAACCATGCACATATGTATGTTTGCTTGTATTATAAGGATCATAAGGATCCGTTTACAAAGCTAACATACCAGGACAAGTGTCCTGATTTTCAAAAGATGTGAGTTATTTTTTAATGGAATCCAATGTGGCTTAAAAGTAATATTCACATGGCTGAAATAATATACTTATCCTCATCTAACGTTTTGTGAATTGAGCCTAAAGCAAATCAACTATAATTCATACATACTTTATCATAAATTAAAATATGTTTGTGGTCTCTGCCACTATCATGAGTTAAATAATTTAATAAATAGTGTCTTGTTCCACAACTAATTTACTTGCTTTGTTTTCATAACTCACATTTTTATTAAAATAATTAAAAATAGAATTTGCTAAAATATTTTATAAATTAAAATGTACTTATTATATTGAATCATTATATTAGTTTTCATCGTGCTGGTTGCATACTAAAAATGTTAGTACTGATATAAAATATGACATCATTAAATATTTGTGGTAAACATAAAGTCTATTTATTTATTTAACTGCCATAAAATGCTAGACTTTGATACTTTAATTTTTATGTAATTTAACTGGTTTTATTTAGATTTATTTTATTACTTAATATTTATATAATGCAGGTGTTTTAGTGATTTTTAAAACAAAACTATACAATGTATGCAGTGTGTCTTTTCATTATACTTAGCTACTAATATACACAGTTAAAATGCTTTCTGTAGCATATTATGAGCATGCAATATAGTGATAGAATAATAAGTAAGTACTGTGCCAGCATAATTTTAACTATCAAGAATGAATCTAAAAAATGTTTTTGTTTTTTTTTATTTTGAAACAAGTGCTGATTTATAACTGGAAAGGAAAAAGCTATATGGTTTATTAGTAAGGTCAGCAGTAAGAGCAAAAGGGCATTTTTAATTTAATTAGGTCAGTCAAATTAAATCATTATTATTGACACGTGACGGCCAGAAAATCCATAGAAGCTCCTAAATAATAAACACATAAAAACCTACATATTTGAATCTATGGCATTTTCGGCAAAGGTAACAAAACCAACAATGGTTGAAATGACAGTAACATAAATAATACATGATAAATGTCAAATAGTAATATGACAAACTGGATATTAAAGTCCTAGAGATTATTCTTACCAAAAAAATGCCAGAAATTCTAAAAGTTATTTAAACAAATGATGTTCATTATTTAAACAGATGGCTCAAAAGGCGAAATTAAGTAATTCGATTCAATAAAAATATATAGAAATAGTTTAGGGAAATTGTGTTTTTTCATTTTGCCGATAAATATTTTGTGTTATCTAGATTTTAGGTTTCAGTCATACTGTTAACAAGATATCATGATGTTTAAAACATGTCTTGGTTAACTGTATATATAAAAATATAAATGGTAAAATAAAGAAAGCTCTAGCAATGAAAATATGTAATGCTTAAATGCAATGTCTAAGATTTTGTTGTAGTGAAATGTGCCACAGTACAAATAAAGAATGGATTGATAACGCCAAACAAAAGAGCCTGTGCAAGTATAAGAAAGCTGTGAAAATAAATAACCATTTTCCCTCAAAAGTGTAAAGTGAAGAGTGAAAAAGTTGAATATCCTACAGACTTTTTGTACAACATTTACCTCATAGAATGCAATGTTTAAGATTTCCATATATAGATTGTGCTACATCCACGACAACAAAGCTATAACATTCCTACTCTCAATTCCAGCCACACTCCCCATTTTTTTGTTATTTTAGCACTATGAAGGAAATATTAGCTGTACATAAAATATTTTTATTTAACTTTGTAATGTTCATGGCAGTAATTTAGTAGAGTGGAGAAATCTCATAGACATGTGTTAACGTAGGCACCAAAAGTAATATGAAGCCAGGATGCTATTCAATAGATTTAGTTATTTTTCTATATGTGCTAAAAAGGTTCTTGTTAGAAAACATGAATACAACCACCACATCTATGGACTGATAAGCTTCAACATATTATATGTTTTCGAATAAATAAAAAGCAAAGAATCCACTATCCTCAGGTTGATTTTATCAACATATAGATAAATAATTACCGATTGTTAATCAGACGGGATACCTCCCAGACTCAGAACAATCAATATGAAAAAAGTTTTGGGTGGTGGAACAAAGAGATGTCCCAGAAAAGCAATAGGGAGGGTCAACCACGGTATATAGTATGAAAGGGTAGCTTTATTTAGAGTTACAAAATGTAAAAGTGAGTCCACTTAGGATGTCACAGTGACACAATTGTGGACACCATCCCCCCGGTGTACTCAACAGTAAAAAACACACATACAAAGATTTTGACAATGTTGTTACAATATGGTGCCAATCTCAGGGCCCCACACACACATATACACATACATTGACCAGCTAAAGAAAAAGAAAAGATGGTGCTGCTTGTTGGAATTTAAACAAAAGATAAGACTTAATCCTGTGTATTCAATTGTAGTAAAACTACACATGCTGCATGTCCGTGTGCTGGGCTTGTGCAAACGTTATGTAGAAAGATTGCATCAACACTTAATGCTGTAAGGAGGGATCCGTAGCCTGAGTTGCAATGTCGATCTGCCTCTTTATAGGGATTTGTAAGAGCTGTCTGTTCACCAATAGGTATATGGCATAAAAGGGGATGTCACTGGATGAATGAATGTTGCTTGAAACCTATACATAGGTTGATTGTTTTGCATGTATGTGGGTTACAGTGTCCCTTTGGCCAAGTAAGGCATATCAAGCAGTTCACAGTTCAAATAAATCCACTAAGTATCAACAGGTAGTTAGAAAGGGAAGGAAAAAGGAGGGGAGGAAATATGGTTTGCCTAGAGCAGGGATGTCCAAACTACGGCCCTCCAGCTGTTGCGCAACTACACTTCCCATGAGGCATTGTAAAACTCTGACATTCACAGACATGACTAGGCATGATGGGAGTTGTAGTTCCTTAACAACTGGAGGGCCATAGTTTGAACACCACTGGCCTAGAGGCTCTCACCACTCCATACCATAGTATAGTGGCTGCTTCAGCCGATGGTGAATAGAGTCCATTCCCCTCTGAAGTTGGCCTGTGCATAGATGCTGTATCAGCATATGGCTCGACGCTGATAATGTTTGTCAGCGTATTGTGGTGGCAGTCTGGTGTGGAGCGACTGTGTTCAGAGACTTCCGGTCAGGTGTCAGAGAGATTGGCTACGGTGGCCCATAGGTAGATGCAAAGGCAGACTTTTCCATTCAGTACCTATTGAGATGGCAATACGAGATTACCTCGCACATTGGCTGGAGTGCATCGTGGGGCGGAGATGGCGCTGCCTACGTCAACACGTTTCGCACACGTGACCGTGCGCTTCGTCAGGACATTGGACATAAACTATCTTCATCTTTTTAAAGGGACAAGTGTCCAATCGGCATCAATTACATCAAGATTGTAGTATGTGGCCATCTTGTGGTGACATATCATATTGCAGTTATTAAAAAGACAGGTAGATAAATTAGAGAGAAATATATAGAGGTAGATTCTATATACTGACTGTTTTAGTTATACCCTAACGTCATATTGGATCTACATGGGACAATAGCAAGAGTCCAGGTCACTGGTAAGTAGCCTGATGATAGCCGTTAGGCTCAAACCGTGCTAAAAACGTGCAAAAAACTGTACATTGGCAAAACAAAACTCCAACTTCGTATCTGGTTTGGTGAATACCCTAAGAGCATAAAGCAAAAGGAGGACACCCCAGTGGCCCAACATTTTATACAGTACCATGGAGGCAAACCAATGGGCCTGAGGGTAAAGGACTTTTTTGCCCTCAACCTAACAGACCGTAGAGGCGATTATGACACCATCCTACTTAGGAAAGAAAAATCCTGGATATTCAAGCTCAATTCTTTACAGCCTAAAGGCTTAAATAATGAGCTGAGTCTTAAAATCCTTCTTGAGCCATAATCTAGTATTCATTCACTGTGCTACTAGAAAATTGTTACCCAAATAACCGGACCCATCTAACTGGTTCAAGCCTAATGGCTTGAACCAGTTAGATGGGTCACTGGTAAGTAGTCGGATGATAGCCATTAGGCTTGAACCAGTTAGATGGGTCAGATTCTCTCTAATTTATCTACCTGTCTTTTTAATAACTGCAATATGATATGTCACCACAAGATGGCCACAAAATACAATCTTGATGTAATCGATGCTGATTGGACACTTATCCCTTTAAAAAGATGAAGATAATTTACGTCCAATGTCCTGACAAAGCGCACGGTTGCATGTGCAAAACACGTTGACATAGGCAGTACCATCTCCACCCCACGCTCTACCATGCGCTCCAGCTAATGTGCGAGGTAATCTCGTATTGCCATCTCAATAGGAACTAAATGGACAAGTCTGCCTTTTGCATCTACCTATGGACCACCATAGCCATTCTCTCTGACACCTGGCTGGAAGTCTCTGAACTTAATCTCTCCACACCAGACTGCCACCGCAGGAGGCTACTCAGGCTACGGATCCCTCCATACAGTGTTAAGTGTTTAATTCACCTGTCGGTGCAACCTTTCTACATAACATTTGCACAAGCCCAGCACACGGACATGCATCATGTTTAGTTTTACTACGATTGAATACACAGGATTAAGCCTTATCTTTTGTTTAAATTCCAAATAGCAGCACCATTGTTTCTTTTTCTTTAGCTGATCGATGTATGTGTATGTATGTGTGGGGCCCTGAGATTGCTGCCATATTCCTCCAGCTATGGCCCGAGGAATGGCGGTCTGCCAACTTGCTGAGAAACTTAGTGCCATTGGAGCTATTTCCTATAGTTCTGGAGGTCGAGATGTGGGGTTCCGCTTTTGTGAACAAGAAGATCAGGTTTCAGTGTGATAACATGGGGGGGTGGTCATGGACATTTTTCTTTTGCCTTCCATGGGGTAATCTGTTCTCTTTCTAGCACCGCTGTGGCGAGGTACTTAATTTTTTCGATTGGAACGTACAACCCCCCCGCTGCCTTCTGGGATCTACACTGTATACGTTTCCCAGAAGACGACAGGACCATTCAGAAAGTGCCGCACGACTTGTGCATGCTCAGTAGGAAACTGGCTGTGAAGCCTGAAGGCTTCACAGCCGGTTTCCCTTACTACCTTGTAAGTCCTTAATGTCCTTATATTAAAAGTCAGCAGCTACAGTATTTGTAGCTGCTGACTTTTTCCCTCAGGCTGGAACTTTGCTTTAATGGCCAGATCACCAGATGAAAATAAAAGAAAGGAAGCCTAAATAAGAAAACAAATGCTGCCACCACATCTAAGAACTTGTAGGCTGCACTATAATAAATGTTTGCTTTTGGGTTTAACATCATTTTAAGGAAACACTTGTAAACAGCACTGTAAAAGTTTGCCCCCCTTCCTCCCCCCATAGTTTAGCAACAGAGGTTACTTTCTGTGATTGGAGGAATCCTTCATTTTATCAAGAGGAAGGGCATTGGTTGCTTGTTAATAAAAGTAAGTTCTGCAAAGGCTGAAGTACCAATAACTTCTATACTGTATGGTGAGAGATACAGAGGCAAGCCATGTGATCTCTCAATGGAGTTTCTCCTTTCCTAGGGGGAACATGGGGCAGGGACTGTGTTGCTCTAGGGATTGGTTCTCTGGTTATCTTGGGCTACTTAAAGAGACTCTTGTGGGGACTGACTATTAGACTTGCTTAAGATGCTTCAGCTAAGGAATATGATTACTGTTGAATTGAATTTGATGATCAACATAGGTGTGCGCACAGCCTATTGCATTAGGGTGTGCACCCCAAAACCCTAACACACTTGCGTGCGTGTGTGTGTATATATATATATATATATATATATATATATATATATATATATATATATATATATATATATATATATATATATATATATATATATATATATATATATGGCAGTAGGACAATGGATGTCATCGGTAGAGCAGTGGACGATGTCAGTAGGGCAGAGGTTGGTTCAGTAGTTTCTTTTTTTATTACATTTTTACAATTGCATTATTTTTTATAATATTTTTATACAATTATTTTTATTATTGTTTTTTACAATCTTTTTAGGGGCTCTGGTGAAGTATCAGGGGTCTAAACAGGCCCCTGATATTTCACTTTTGATACAAAGAAAGGGACTAGGGACAGAGATTCCCTAGTCCATTTCTCTGCAGCCAAGCAGCAGGGGGAATCTGCCCAGCACAGGGTGATTAGGGTGTGCCCAGGCACACCTGGCACACCCTGTGCGCACGCCTATGATGATCAAGATGTTATGTTCTGCATTTAAAAGGATTTAAGTGAACACTCTGCAGCACAATATGAAGCATGTGCATTTTATCTCCAGCGTTGGTAACAAGGAATATGTTCTGTGGGAAGTGATATGAGGGCTAGTAGAAAATTTCCAGGCATAAAGCAAATGGGTTTCAAATACCTTTGGAGGGTAAAGAATAGATGAGGCCTTTGGCGCTGATAAGTACCATGAACAGCAACTATAATCAGTCGAAAAAATTTTGTGTTAACTCAAATTACATTTTCGTATTTTGAGTCTTGTAACTGTGAATAATGATCTTATTGGTGAAACTCATACTTGTTTGTACGGTTTCGATAAATTAACCTTTTCCATTTTCCCTACTTTTTTTTGCAGATCTTGCTGTACCAAAGCAAATTGGTGGGTTAATGTCTACCCCTTCACTGGAGCAACCTCTTCCTTCCATTAGCAGCACTGGAAAAAGTCCTACTTTGAAATGCATCATGAAAGGTAGCAAAGTGTCTCACCATGTGCTGTCCTGGTATCGTCAAACTGAAGGAAATGGGATACAATTTCTTGTGAGTCACAGGGATAAGAATCGCCCAGCTTATGGAGAAGGAATTGCAGAAAGATTCATCCCTGAGCTTGAGGAGTCTACAAATACCTTCACTCTTACTATTGGGAATGCAGAAAAGAGTGATGAGGGCTTGTACTACTGCGCAGTGTGGTACTCCAACCAGTACATCTTTGGACAGGGCACAGAGGTCAAGGTGCAGGGTAGGAAAACATTTCTTCTTATGATTTTGACTTTGAAGTACATTTATTAATGTTATTAATATTCCTTTTAGTTATTTATATTGCTTCTTCATCTCCAATAACTCCAAAGAAAGTACATGAAGCCAACAAGGGTGAACAATATGGATAATAAAAATATATAAGAGCAGTTCAAATAACTAGAATATATTGCTGTAGCAAAACCAACTGTATGCAGCAAAAACAAGATGGGGAGATAAGTATGCCAGTTCTATGAGCATAATAGAGTTTGCCGTTTTGCGAGAAGATACATACTTCCCTAAAATGCAGATTTCAGGTTATCTTTTCTGTGCAGCTTGTAAAGGTTTCAAAATGTTCTCACCTCTGTAACTTGCCACCAGTGTATGCACAGCCTAAACTTAATTCGCTTCAACAGCAAAGGTCATCAACAGACAGACAAACTGCATACAGGTTTTCCATTGAAGTGAATGACGTTTTAGTGGCACCTGTGGTGAGCATTACGTATCGGAGTTGAAGGAAGGGTTGCTGTGCTGTGCTTTGCCTAACAAAGATCACTTGTCAGCTGCATCAGAACTAGAATACTTTAAAAGAAAACTAAAATGGTTTTGGGTCATTTTTTTTTTTATTGTTTTTTTTTTTTTTTAAATGTAGGTATTAAAGTGTTGTTTTATATCTTTTTTTTTTTTTTTTACTACTATTCAATTTTGCATTTTTCCTATCTAAAATGTAATGTAATATGTAATTAAAGGCTAAAAAATTATATTTAAAAACATTGCCTTCCCCTCCTCATGTCTATGCTACATGCTGTTTGAAAAGGAGATCAGTGTAAATAAAATACATTTATCAGCTTTAGTGCAGTCACATGATTAAAAAACTGTTGCTTTCCTGTGTCAGTAAGTGTTCGACAATAAATCTGAATTCACAGAGCCATGATGTCACCAGCCAGGTTGCCCCTCCATTGTCGGCATGCCACTCCTAATGTTTTTACCCAGGCTTATATTAGCCTTTACTTCCAATAAATTGCAACGGTCTCTCAAAGCACTATTGGTTGCCTAAAGAGCTAGAACAGCAGAGTTGCTTGCTTTGGCTCTCAACTTGTCTGATATAAACATTGGACAGAGCTGTGTAATTAGAACTCTTTAATCAAAGAAACAAACTGAGAGCCTTTAAACATGATAAGCACCCACCTACTATTTCATATTAACCCAATAAATAAAATAATTAATGTGCAAAGGTACTACACATTCCCTTTAATAGCAATTATGCAGATAATGCTAATCACATAATTTGACATAGAGATCACCACCAGAAGTAGCTTATATAAGTCCATATGTTAAATACAATAATCAAAATATTAAAAAGCAAGTAAGTACAAGTGGGAAAGTCACATCAAAATTGAAAATGTTACAATAAAAACTGAAAAATGTGAATTTTCACAAAAGTTTACCTTTAACACCTCCCACCCTTACAGCTCTACTTAAAAATCAGGCCGTGAGTTATACATTGTAAACATGTCCTTCTGTCATGTCATGACTGTTTTCCTGGTGTGGCTGGCTGGCTAGTACCACTGATCAAAGGAGATACATTTATTACCACAAGGGTGTCCATTTAAAAAGCAGTGGCATGGCTGTTATAAAGAAAAAAAAAACTACTGTACATTTATAAAATGCAGTAAAGTGTTGCACGAAATGTGCTGGCTTTGGAAGTTTCAAGCTTATGGAGGGAAATAGAAATCAGTGGGAGGGAAGTTACATGGCCAGATCTGCTCTAACCATGGAGCTATCTCTATTGCCCTAAAATGTATTTCCACATTTGCAGCCAAATTGGGATAACACCTACTTTATATTCGCTACATGTTCCCATTAATTTACCATAATTTACAAAATATTTGAAAATTACTGGGTACCTTTTTAAGTGTCTTTTACTTGCTTAAAAATCCTTACATGCTCTCCCTCCATTGTAATGCTTAGGAGGGGCTGTGGAATAATGTTTAAAATAATTAACCCTGGCTGTATTGTTTTTACGTTGTTTTAATTATCGGCTGTATACTATATTTGAACACGGTCTGTCGTGTCCTAACAAAGGCTTAAAAATGTAAAAACTGCTCTCCTGCGTTGTATATTAATGAGGGATAGCTCAGTCTCAAGGCTCAGCCTTTCTGAGACTATCTCCTTAGAAACTTCTGAAAGGAAAGGAATTTTTTAAAAATACTTTTTTGGTATACTGTGTGAATAGGAACGCATAACAAATATATAGTCGGGTATTCTCAAATTTGACTACAAAAGTAGGAATACGCTTTAAGCAGAGAGAGCTCTGTGGGGTATCACAGATTGGGCCATAAAATGTGAGCTATGGTGGGCATATCTGAGGGAAGTATAATGGAAAGTGGATAGCAACATCTGCTCTCCATTATATATTGGTTCTACAGTAACAGTGTGCTGGCACCTATATTAGACATGTGTTTAACCACTGAAGGACCAGAAGATTTTCCCCCTTAATGACCAGGCCATTTTTTGCGCTATGGCACTGCATCGCTTTAACTGACAATTGCGCAGTCGTGCAACGCTGTACCCAAACAAAATTTGTGTCCTTTTTCCCCACAAATAGAGCTTTCCTTTAGTGGTATTTGATCACCTCTGCAGTTTTTATTTTTTGTGCTATAAACAAAAAAGGCCAACAATTTTGGAAAAAAAACAATATTTTCTACTTTTTGCTATAATAAATATCTAAAAAAAATGTAAAAAAACACATTTCTTCATCAGTTTAGGGCAATATATATTCTATTACCTATTTTTGGTAAAAAAGATCACATTAAGCGTATATTGATTGGTTTGCACAAAAGTTATAGCGTCTACAAAATAGGGGATAAATTTATGGCATTTTTATTATTTTTTACTAGTAATAGCAGTGAACAGCGATTTTTAGCGAGACTGCGACATTGCGGTGGACAAATCAGACGCTTTTGACACTTTTTTGGGACCATTCACATTTATACATTGATCAGTGCTATAAAAGTGCACTGATCACTGAAATCTCACTGGCAGGGAAGGGGTTAACACTAGGGGTGATCAAGGGGTCAAATGTGTTCCCTGGGAGGTGTTTCTAACTGTGGGGGGATGGGACTGACTGGAGGAGAAGAGAGATCACTGTTCCTAATCATTAGGAACAGCAGATCTCTCTCTACTCTGCTGTCAGAACGGGGATCTGTCTGTTTACATTGACAGATCCACGTTCTGACTCTCTGTGGAGCGATTGTGGGTGGCTGGTGGACATCGTGGCCACGGCCATGTGCATCGGCTCTAGCGTCGCATCGGGGGCGTGTGCACGCCTCCAAAAACTCTTAAAGTGGCCAACTTACAATGACGGCGGTTCGCACAGCCGTATCAACCTGCTGCAGTACAATTGTACAATTGTACTGTGGCGGGTGGTCGGCAAGTAGTTAACAAGTCCCAGTGAATATGAAAATATAGTACTTTTAAGTCTGTGTTAAGGGCAGCAGCGTCAACAATTATGGTAATAGAGACAAACAACATCAAGCCAAATAAATCCCTAATGCCGCATACAGACGATTGGAATTTCCGACAACCAAACCATGAATTTATTTCCGACAGATGTTGGCTGAAACTTGTCTTGCATACACACGGTCGCACAAATGTTTTCAGAAATTCTGATCGGCTAGAGCGTGCTGACGTACAACACGGACGACGGAACTAGAAAAAGGAAGTTCAATAGCCAGTGCGCCACCCTTTGGGCTCCTTCTGCTAATCTCGTGTTAGTAGAAGTTTGGTGAGAGACAATTTGCGCTTTTCAGCCTTGTGCTTTTCCGATCGTTACTGCTCTTGAGTTTGTGCTTGTGGGTTCGTATCTGGTTTTCAGTGCGTGTAGTCAGTTCGCATCTGGTTTTTGGGGCATGCTATTTCTAGTACGTATTTTATTTTCAGTGCATTCTTGTCTGCTCTTTCCTGATTTTCAGCTCATTTTTCTCAGGTTCTTTCTGATTTTCAGTGCATTCTGTTAGTTCGTTATGACCAGCCGACCATTTTGAAGCCATGCTGCGGTTACGTACTCGTCATAGAGTTCGTGCTATGCGGGGGCTTGGTGTTGGGGTTCTTACTTTGACCCAAGTCCAGTCCATGAACAGGGCGGGGCGGAGTTCACGGACAAAGAATTGGTTGTTCCAGCGTGACCAATTCTCTCACATGCCTTTGTTGCGGGAGATCCAGGAGAATAATCCTGATGATTTCAGGAATTATCTCTGGATGACGGATCCCGTTTTTCACCGTTTGTTGGTTTTGCTGTCCCCTTATATTACAAAGCAGGACACCTGCATGCGGCAAGCCATCACTTCCGAGCAGAGGTTTGTTGCCACCTTGCGGTACTTGGCGATGGGGAGAAGTCTGCAGGACATCGAGTTCTCGACAGGCATCTCCGCCAAGCTCTGGGGATCATTACTCCAGAGACCCGTTCTGCCATCATACAGGTCCTGCAGAAGGACTAGATTAGGGTAAGTTTTCTCCTTTAACATCACATTCTATGTATTTAATGTTTGCTAATGTATTATATTTCTTTCATCATTCCATAATTACCATGATTGTAATATGCTGTGAATGTCCTCTTTATCCTCCTTTTTTGTCCTTCATGCATATTTACCTTCACTAACCTCCCCAGCATGCTATCCTGGGCCCATACACACCTAGCCTAGTCACTTAACATTGTATTTTGTCAGCTACATTGTAGTGCTTTACCCTAAACACCCTCTAAACATGTGTTTGTGTTCCAAATGTGTACAAATGTTTTTTTTTGTCCTTAAATTCAAATAAACTATGTGGCCTCAGTTGGGCCTGAGGCCGGATTTCTAGAACAAACAACAACCCTGATGGCGCTTGAAGCTTGCCCCCCAAAGCACCCGCGAGGTCCATCAAAAATATATGGAATACTTTGCGGATAGGGGGGCCATTGATATGCCAGCAAATGTTTGATAAACATTTTTAAAATAAATTTGTTTGTTAAAATTAAATATATATTTATATAATATTTCATTTGATTTACTGCTTGTGTTTCTTTTAGCTGTCTCCTAGGTTCTCCAAAGGGGTTTTCTTTTTGCCCATTTTCTTAAATAGTGCAAACGTAATTTAGTTGATACATGAGGTGACAATCTCTTCTTCAGCTAACTATTATGTTGTGGGTCTGCTACACACACACAATGCTTTTGTTGTTAATGTATGTAATGCATTAAAAACACATCCTTTTCAGCACCATGAATTAATTGTTTTGAGTCCCCAAAATGGCCTGATTGGGTCAAATTTTAGAGCACTGTGGGGGTTATTTACTAAAGGCAAATCCACTTTGCACTACAAGTGCACTGCAAGTGCACTTGAAAGTCCACAGAAACAGCACTGAAAGTGCACTTGTAGTGCAAAGTGGGTTTGCCTTTAGTAAATAATCCCCATTGTCACTGTAAACTCCAAATTACTACAAAAACTGGTATTGAGCATTGAAAGAAGAAGCTACACTTTGTTGAGTAGAAAACAATTTACTCAAAGCAGATTCACATGTGCGTTAGAAAAGGGTTTTTGAACAAACCAACATATTTGTTGTATAACATTTTTAGGTTTGACAGTACAAATAGCCTTTTTTTGTGTTAAACAGGCATGTTTAAAACCATAAACATACACAACTCGGGAACTTACAAAGTTCAACTATGACAAAGTGAAGGCAATATCAGACATTAGTATGTCCAAACTGTGTTGATATTGCCTTCATCAGAATGAAGGCAATGAAGTCAAAATGGGGATTTCCCTCCTGATCCCATGCCTAATGTCAACATGTGCTAGCTCCCATCATGCGGGATCAATAGACGTGTTTTGGGGTGCAACCCCTTCCTCTCATCTACTTTAGTTGCGAGGAAGGGGTTGCACCCACAAAACGCATACCTTGATATCCCGAGATGGCAGATAGCACATGTTGACACACTGTGTGCATCTTCAAAATTGGCTTTCTAAAAAATTTTAAAAATTTGAGAAAATCAGAAAAATACAAACTTGAATAATTTTGGGGTGTTTTAGATTCTGCCTAAAACATCAATGATGTTTTTGAGTCTTTTTTCCCCATCATTGATGTCTTCCTTGATCTTCTGTAAATCACGATTGCACACCATGATCTCCCCGATGAGGGCGTGTGCACTTGCACTTGTGAAATGAGATTCTTCTTCCACAACATCCACATCACCTGAAATAAAAAAAACACACCATGTATTATAAATATGCAGGCATACATCTATTACCTGAAGCTGTGGTCTCAGACACTCACCTGTTGTGGTCACTATTTCGCCCACTTCATGAACCTCTCCACATCCTGAGGTTGTGGTGTTGTGAGTTCCTCTTCTTTAGGAGGTTGGGGGTCCCTAGTGACCTCAGATGTCCTGATTCTTTTCTCCCCTATGTGAAAATAGAAAATAGGTATACTTAGCACACAGATATTTGAGGCCAGAAATAGGAATATGAAACATTGCTTGGAAGTGACGTACAATTGTCTGTTTTGGCAGAGTTCCAAGCTGAAAACATAATTTTTTTTTCCCTTTCTAAAGCTGGAATAATTACCTGTTTTGTGCAACTTTCACACATGTAGAGACCCCTAGTATCCACTGGAGCACCTGTGTGGGACACCCTAAAAAGTTTGCTCTGGTGTCCCACACTAGTGCTCCTGCGTCCAGATGTGTAAACAGCTGAGTGTCCTCTCCTTACACTGAATCAAGTTTGCATTTCATTCTAGTTACAAACCTATCTAGACAACAATGTAATAGACTTCTTTTAATACAAATAGGCATGAACAAATGTAGTTAACCTGTATCTGCCAAAAACATCATATTAGTGAGCGAATGAACGATGTTTACTACGAACGATTACTGCGCCCACGAACCTGAACGTTGCCATTTTAAACTGTACAACACAAAACATGTAAAGCACATGGTGCAGCACGAACATAATAATAGGAACACACGACAAAATACTTACTTTTTTGCAGCACTCTCTTGATTCTTCTTTACTGATCCTGCTTCCTCAATTTGAGGTCTGATCATTGTTTCCTCAGTTGATGCTTGAATCGCCGTACCCCAAAATTCTTTTGCAGACTTTTCACAACTTTAGCCATGATCTTGGCCTTTCTCACATTTGGGTTTTTGTACGGTCCATATTTCCCATAATAATCGGCCCTCTTCAAAAGGTCCACCATCTCCACCATCTCTGCAAAGGACATATTTCAGGCCTTAAATCTCCTGGATTGGGATGTTTGTGGCTCCGGGCTTTCGTCATCCTCCTCGTTGCTGCTCTCCTCTGCATGCACCTGCTCTTTCCTCGCCATGTGCTCTCCCACTGCGCCGAAAGAGAAGGGGCGGGAAATATACTAGAAAGAAGGTCAGGGGCGGGCGGAGTTTCATGCATGCACAGTGTATATAAAGCGTAACACGCGTGCTTCATAGGTACGATCTGTGAGCGGAGGACGAAGTAGCGTAAGCGCTGATCGTCATAATGAAGGTACAATTTGAACTTGGGGCATCAGTGGTCTATACTTCTTATAGATTGAGGGCTATATTGGGACAAAATTAAGAGAGTTTAGCCTGACATTAGGGTTTGTCTTGTGTTGTGTCTTGCAGATAAAATGGATCGATTCAATGATCATGACTTCCTCCCCCAATTCATTGATATGTACAGAGAGCTGCCCTTTCTGTGGCAGGTAAAACACCCCTTTTATACTAATAAAAGAAAGAGGCAGTCAGCAACATTAACTATTTGAAGGCCAAAATTGGTGGCCTGAGGAGCAAAAATAATAGGGAGCGCAAGAAGGTGCAGGATTCCATGAGATCAGGAGCAGCAGCAGATAACGTTTATGTCCCCAGGCTCTGGTACTACGATAGACTGCGATTTCTGTCAGACCAGACTGAAATCAGGCCATCACTCTCAAACCTTCCTTCCACACTTCCTTCCCTCTTTCTTCCACCTCAGATGAGGCTTCAGAAGTCCAAACTGGGCCTTCCACCCAGGAAGAAGATGTGGAGGAGCCCAACTTGAGTCAGTTATAGCATTGTTTAACATATTTCTCAAAATTGTGTTTGATTGATGAACAATAAACTAAAACTATGTCCCATTTTCATACACAGGAAAGCCTCAGCCAGGAGGAGGCTGTGGAAAGTGGCAGCCAGGAGGTGGCGGGGGAAAGTGGCAGCCAGGAGGTGGCTTCTTCAGTTCCCCTAGCCTGACTGAATCCCAGGTTCCTCCCCTCCGCCTTCCAACAAAAAGTACCAGGAAGGGGAGGAACATGTAGGAGTCAGCGCTTTCTTTTATTCAGGAGGCTACTGCGGCTCTCAGAACCACCCCCAATCTTCAAGAGGCCTATGCCTGCATGGTAGCCAGCAAAATGCAGGAAATGGAGGTGGGCCAATGCCTCTTTTGTGAGGAAGTGATCTATTTGGCCCTAAATAAGGGGTTGAGGGGCAAACTCACAAGCAAACTCCACCTGTGTGGGTTGGACCATCCTCCTCCTCCTCCACCCCCTGCCACAACTCCAACACCAGAGCCACAGCCCGGAAGCAAGCGTGGAAGCAAACATGGAAGCAAGCGTTGAAGGAAGACAAGAGAGTGATGGCCTGGGTTCAGTCTGTTCTGACAAAAGACACAGGCTGTTGTAAGACCACAGCCTCAGGACATACATGTCATCTGCTGCTGCTCCCGATCTATCAGAGTCCTGGACCATATTGTGCTCCCTATTAAATGGACTCCTCAGGCTACCAATTTTGCCTGTCAAATAATTGAAGTCTGTCCTGGGGTACAAAGGCTTCACCAATTTCACCAGTTTATCCAGCGTTGCCTTCCTCTTTATTTTGTTATGACCCCTAATAAATGCCTATTTTATTTTCACAAATACTTGGCTATGTGTTTTAGTTCAAAAAGGACAGTTTGTTTGTGAGTAGGCAGGTACATTTCAAAAAGACAATGTCAAATTAACAAGGGACACCAACACCAACCAATCTCTTTGAGGTTAAAAAATATAAGATAATAATGGTGTTGTGGTAACTTGACACACAAAACTAACAAAAATATTATGGAGATCACTATAAAAAAAAATCAGGAGATCTTGATAAAAAAAAAAATAAAAAAGTAAATCATTATAAAAAAACATTATTCTGGAGGTCTGGCAAAAAAAAAAAAAAGGATTATTCACGAGATCACGAGAAATAATAAAGAAATCAGTTTGTCAGAACTCTGTGTGAATATCAGCAGCAAAACAACTTCATTATTCTAGCATTATAAAGAAGAAGAGAATGCGCTGCATTAAAAGATTAAAAACTTTACAGCGTGACGAATGTGCTATCTCCATTACGAACGCTAGTTTTACCAGACCGAGCGCTTCCGTCTCGTACTTGATTCAGAGCATGCGTAGAATTTTGTGCATCGGAATTGTCTACACACGCTCGAAATTTATGGTAATGGATTTTGTTGTCGGAAAATTTGAGAACCAGATCTCAAATTTTGTTTGTTGGAAATTCCACCAAAAATGTCCGATGGAACCTACACACGGTCGGAATTTCCGACAACAAGCTCACATCGAACATTTGTTATCGGAAATTCCGATCGTCTGTACGCGGCATTAGAGTGGTTTTAAACCTCTTAAATAAAAAATGAACAAAGCATATACTTAACTCCATCTAAAGCACACAAGTGCGATTTCTGTCTCCTCTCTCATTCCTCTGCTATGCATAAGTAATTTCTAACATCTATGCAGACACCAGAAAATCCTGGGAGATGGCCCCGCCCTCCTCCAACACATAGCAGGTGTACATTTAGGAAAGAATGCAGGCCTTTTTACAGCAGATCTACCAAAACCTTCTCAAACTCACAAATGCTGTGTAAATTCTGGACTTTGAACAGCCATGGAGAAGGGAGCTTAGCAGATAAAGAGGTACAACTTATGCAGAAGGATTTGTTTCAGCTCTGTGAATCACCTGAGGCTAGTCACCTCACTGGGTATATGTAAAGGTTTACAACCACTTTAAATGATTCAACCATACCTCCCAACATTTTGAGATGGGAATGAGGGACACCTACTAACAAATGTATATAGGCATAGGATACGCCCCCTGCCACACCCCTTTAAAGAAGAATTAACCCAAAAAAAAAGGTTAATTAAAAACACAAGGACTTTTTTACCACTATTATTCCTTTATATTGGCTTTTAAAATGTACAAATGCAGCAATTTAGAAATTGGATGAAAGGTTTAGCACTGGGAAACACTTTTTGAAAGATAAAAAGTGCATTTTATATACAACTATATACAGTGGTGTATTTAGGTTTTGTGCTGCCCTAGGCCTGACTAAACGCATGCACCCCCCTAATTTAAATACGACCCACCCCATCCTGCCGAGGCCACACCCCTTCCTGTTTAAGACCCACCTTATCATCTGTAAACAACACCCCTTCCTCTTTAGGCTCATTTGGCACCTTTCAGGGGGGAACGGGTACCTGTTTCTGACAGGTACCCTTCCCCACTTCTGGAAAACTGCGCTGTCCCCTCTGAAGTTTGCCCCCCCTCCTCCTTCCTCCACTGGGCCATTCAGAAAGTGCAACGCGCTTCGCACATGTGCAGTAGGGAACCGGTCGGTTTCCCTTACCATGAATGATAGTGGCAAAAAACGAGAGCCAATCCGAAAATCGGCTGAGGTGTCGACATCGCTGAATCCCTGGACAGGTAAGTGTCCTAATATTAAAAGTCAGTAGCTACAGTATTTTTAGCTGCTGAGTTTTAATGCTATCACGGGGGGGGTCTCACTGTGCCCATCAAACGCAGCCACTGTACCCATCAAACGCAGCCACTGTGCCCATCAAATGCTGCCACTGTGCTATCAAACGTAGCCACTGTGCCATCAAACGCAGCCACTGTGCCCATCAATTGCAGCCACTGTGCCCCATCAAACGCAGCCACTGTGCCCCATCAAATGCAGCCACTGTGCCCCATCAAACGCAGCCACTGTGCCCCATCAAAAGCAGCCACTGTGCCCCATCAAACGCAGCCACTGTGCCCCATCAAACGCAGCCACTGTGCCCCATCAAACGCAGCCACTGTGCCCCATCAAACGCAGCCACTGTGCCCCATCAAACGCAGCCACTGTGCCCCATCAAACGTAGCCACTGTGCCCATCAAATGCAGCCACCGTGCCCATCAAATGCAGCCACCGCGCCCATCAAATGCAGCCACCGCGCCATCAAATGCTGCCACTGTGCCCATCAATCGCAGCCACTGTGCCCATCAATCGCAGCCACTGTGCCCATCAATTGCAGCCACTGTGCCCATCAAACGCAGCCACTGTGCCCCATCAAACGTAGCCACTGTGCCCATCAAACGTAGCCACTGTGCCCATCAATCGCAGCCACTGTGCCCATCAATTGCAGCCACTGTGCCCATCAAACGCAGCCACTGTGCCCCATCAAACGTAGCCACTGTGCCCATCAAACGCAGCCACTGTGCCCCATCAAACGTAGCCACTGTGCCCATCAAACGTAGCCACTGTGCCCATCAATTGCAGCCACTGTGCCCATCAATTGCAGCCACTGTGCCCCATCAATTGCAGCCACTGTGCCCCATCAATTGCAGCCACTGTGCCCCATCAATTGCAGCCACTGTGCCCCATCAATTGCAGCCACTGTGCCCCATCAATTGCAGCCACTGTGCCCCATCAATTGCAGCCACTGTGCCCTCAAACGCAGCCACTGTGCCCTCAAACGCAGCCACTGTGCCCTCAAACGCAGCCACTGTGCCCATCAAACGCAGCCACTGTGCCCATCAAACGCAGCCACTGTGCCCATCAAACGCAGCCACTGTGCCCTCAAACGCAGCCACTGTGCCCATCAAACGCAGCCACCGCGCCATCAAACGCAGCCACCGCGCCATCAAACGCAGCCACCGCGCCATCAAATTCTGCCACTGTGCCCATCAAATTCTGCCACTGTGCCCATCAAATTCTGCCACTGTGCCCATCAAATGCTGCCAGTGCCCATAACACTGATATACTTTTTAAAATCATTGTACCTGCTGTCCTGGGGGTTTCCCTCATGCTCCTCTTTCTCCTGACCTCACAGCCCCAGGGCCGAGGAGAAGATTCACTGCAGCAAAGCAGTGCAGGGGAGGGTAGGCGGAGCTTAAGGCTCCACCTGTCACCTGTTGGTTATGGGGGCGCGATTGACACACGGCGCCCCCCCGCATGAGAGGAAGCCCCCCCCACCCGTCTTGCTGATTCCCGGCTCCCGCTGCCGCCTCCCGCATACATGCAGCGCACGGCGGCCGGCTTTCTGTAGCGGCGCCGTGGTGTATGGGCGTGCTTGTCAGAGGGCGGAGGCGTGTATCTCACGCCCCCCTACTCTGACAAGCACGCCCATACACCACGGCGCCGCTACAGAAAGCCGGCCGCCGTGCGCTGCATGTGTGCGGGAGGTGGCAGCGGGAGCCGGGAATCAGCAAGACGAGTGGGGGGGCTTTCTCTCATGCGGGGGGGCAGCCCTTTTTGCCGCCCCCCGCAAAGTGCCGCCCTAGGAATAGGCCTAGTCGGCCTAGGCCAAAACACAGCCCTGACTATATAGATCAGACCAAAATGAGGGACAAATGAGGTGAAATGAGGGACAGAGGGACATTGCTCCAAATCAGGGACAGTCCCTCCAAATCAGGGACAGTTGGGAGCTATGAAACCTTTGCATGCCATTATGATTATGGGAAATGTGTTTTGGCAGACAGTTACTGAACACCTGCTGAAACGCTGTCCTGTATATTATGGCTCTTACAAGCCAATTGTTCAGTATCACTGATCTAAGTTATAAATAGCAGCACAAAGTATATACACAGATGAATAAGTAAGAATTTAAGAATGTCTACTTCTTTTCTAGAAACACAGGATATTCGTAGACCTTCCATTGTACTTTTTCAGCCTTCTTCTTTGGAAATCCAGTACAAGCATACAGCAACTTTTCTCTGCCATGCTAAAGATTATTTTCCCAAACCTCTAAGAATAAAGTGGCTCCTGAACAACAAAACCCACTCTCTGGAGTCTGTCCTCTTCCCAGCTGTACAAAACATAGATCGCTCCTATGATCAGACTTCTTCAGCCACAATCCCAGTGAAGCTATGGAGGAAGGGTTCACAGATGACCTGTGTGGTGGAGCATGAATCAGGAGTACAGATCACGAGTCATTCATCCTCTGAACAGGAAACCACATTTTCCTTAAAAGGTACATATCAAATTAAAGTAAACCTTGAAAATGAAAATATGGCATTTTGATTTTTATTGTCTGTATTCAGACAATTTATTTAAAGTATAATTTAGGGCAAATGTGTTTTTCTTTTTTTTCTTTTTCTTTTTGGCAGGGTAAAGAAAGATTAGAACATATGTCAGGTTTTCATTACTGTCTGTGTCCCTATTAGGGAAATTTAACCCTCTTCTTGTCCTGTTTACTGTTTTACCAAAAGTGAAAGGAAAAGAAGATCCCAAACTTTGGGTTTTCCCCACTGGTTTTGGTGACTCTTGGGACAACCAGGGATTCCCCTACTTTGGAGGGATTTCCTCTCACTTCCTGTTCAGGCTTTAGGACAGGAAGCAAAGGGGGAATCTTCCCAATGGGCATAATTGGCAAAAAAACTGACAGGGGTTATCACCCTCCCTTACTCTATCCAAAATGAAAAAAGTCTTGCCTTTAGTTCTATTTTAGGCTGGGTTCACACTGCAGCACGCTCCGGCTCACAGCAGGAGTCCAGTGCATTCCCATTCACCGGTTCAGGTGTGATTTTAGACCAAATTTTTGGCTGAATTCGGACCTGAAATGGACCAAAAAGACGCACAGGGCTCCTGTGCATATCGCACCGGAGCGGCTGTGGAGATGTGTGAACCGCCTCCAGTCACAATCTCCTGCTATGCGAATTGAATGCGGAGAAACGTGCATCCATTTCGCAACAGTGTGAACCCAGCATTAATCAATCATTTTCATGAAGTAACTGTAAAAAAAATATGTTTATGTTTTAGAGAGGGCAGCTGACCTTGCCTACTGCATGTTGCTGGGCACATCTTGGTATATATCACTGCCAAGCTAAGGCCTCATTCACGGGATGTACCTATATGTGCACATGTGTGAAGGACTGTCTTTGCCCACACTGGATGCAAAGGTGTTCCGTGCATCCGCATGCAGGTAGTCCCATTCATATTTATGGTAGCCAATCAGCTTTGAAATTCAGCTTGCTCAGTTAAGCTTTGGCAATAAAACCTGGAAGCTCATTGGTTTCTATGCAGAGCTACACCAATTTTGCATGCTCCAGCTTTAGTAAATAAGGCCCAATTTGACATCTGCAGAGGGCACAAGATTAAATTGCATCATACGAACGAGAATGAATATATATGAAGTATAATCAGCACAAACAACCACTCTAATCTATGTGCAAATAATGAACAATATTATCATTTGCCAAAAAACCAAGGCAAAGACTGCAGCTAACACCCTAAAAGTGTGTCCACTCAACTTCCAAAACTTAAGTACAAAATATAAGTGCAGCGCAATCACAATTAAAACATAAGATATAAACATAATCCCATAGCTGAAATAACTAATGTAGTATCAATAGTGTAACAGTCCCCAATATCAGAATTTCACCGTAGTGTGATAATCAAAGTGACAGTCCTTAAAAAACATCCAATGTGTTTGGTGCCCACCACCTCCGGATAAAATGCCTGCTCACCTCCAAGGTATGACCCCACCACAGAGTCACAAAGGCCTCAGTGAACTCCACCTAGGATGTTACTGGAACACTCCTCAATTGGCATCCCTGAATCTACTTCATGTGTCTCAATCAATACGTATACAAAAAATAGAAATGGAGAAACCGTAGTGCTCTCTGCTAGAAATTTATAAAAAATTGGATCAAGGGATTAAAAACACTCACATAAATATGTGTAAAACAAGCATGTATTCAGCTCACCGCGCTGATACAAAAGTGACAGCTCCGCCCACCCATACGTGTTACACCCTCCTCACGGGCTTCTTCAGCAGGTTTTTTAAGGACTGTCACTTTGATTATCACACTATAGTGGAATCCTGATTTTCGGTACTGTTACACTTTTGATACTACATTAGTTATTTCAGCTATGGGATTATGTTTATGTCTTATGTTATAATTGTGATTGTGCTGCACTTATATTTTGTACTTAAATATATGAACGAGGCCTTAGTCTGCCATCAGTCTGGTGAAACCTAGAGCTATTTCTTCTCAGCAATAAAAGGTAGGAATCTGCTATAATGTTTGTTGATGTACCCAAAATGTACATTGATTGTCAGGAGGAGATTGTTTTTTTACTCTTTTTTCCTTTAACCACTTCAATACCAGGCACTTAGACACCTTCCCGCCCAGGCCAATTTTTAGCTTTCAGCGCTGTCGCAATTTGAATGACAATTGCGCGGTCATGCAACACTGTACCCAAACAATTTTTTTATCATTTTGTTCCCACAAATAGAGCTATATTTTGGTGGTATTTGATCACCTCTGCGGTTTTTATTTTTTGCGCAACAAATAAAAAAAACCAAAAATTTGAAAAAAAAAAGTTTTTCTTTGTTTCAGTTAACATTTTTTGTAAATAAGTATGTTTTCTTCTTCAATGACGGGCACTGATATGGCTGCATTGACAGGCACTGATACGACGGCACTGATGGGCACCGACGAGGTGGCACAAATGAGGTGGCACTGATGAGGTGGCACTTACGGGCACTGATGATGGGCACTGATAGGCGGCACTGATGGGCACTGATAGGTGGCACTGGTATGCAGCACTGATGGGCACTCATAGGTGGCACCGATGGGCACTCATAGGCGGCACTGATGGGCACTCGAAGGTGGCATTGATGGGTACTTATGGGTGGCACTGATAGGTGGCACGGATGGGCACTGATAGGTGGGCACTGGTAGGCATGGATGGGCACTGATAGGTGGCACAGATGGGTGGCACTGTTGACACTGATTGGTGGCACTGATCACATTGATGGGTGGCATTGCTGGGCATCCCTGATTTAAAATGGTGCCAGTCAGTGCCCATTTGTGGGCACTGAGTGGCACAGATTGGGCACATTGGGCACATGTGGATGGCCATGGGGTACATACCTGGCCATCCACATGTTGCCCGGCTCCCTGGTGGTCCTGGCGGCTTCCCTGGTGATCTAGTGTGGGCATCAGAGGGGGGCTGCGCTGATAAACAATGAGCGCAGACCCCCCCTGCCAGGAGAGCCGCTGATCGGCTCTCCTCTACTCGCGTCTGTCAGACGCAAGTGAGGAAAAGCCGATCAACGGCTCTTCCTATTGACATCGTGATCAGCCGTGATTGGACACGGCTGATCACGTAGTAAAGAGCCTCCGCCGGAGGCTCTTTACCAAGATCGGTGGAGCGGTGTGTCAGACTGACACACCGCTCCACCGATCGCCGCGATGCGCGCCCCCGCGGGCGCGCGGTGGCATGTTATCCTGCTGGACGTCATATGATGCCCAGTCAGGATAACTGAACCACCGTCCGGCCGTCATCTGCTATGGCCCGGGCGGGAAGTGGTTAAAACAGATAGACACTAAAATATAACTACCATATTCTGTACATATACAACTGTTGCACAATTAGGATTTTAAATTTACACTTGCTTTGTTTCAGAGTGTAAACCAGCAAATGTGATCCTGGAAGTAGTAACACATACCCCGGAGCTGATGATAAATGTGACACAGGAACTGGCATCTAAGCAAGCTGCAGGTATATTATTGTTCAGATGCTATTCAAGCATTTTTATTTTATCTTACCAGGTGCTTTGTTAGTGAATATGCCGAGTACTGATCAAAACAACATTTTCTGAAATATTTTTCTTAGACATTTGGAACTTGGTACCAATAAGGAGGTCCTAACAGATACTAAGGGGGTGACTTAGTAAGGGCAAACAGACTGTTTACTTTGGAAGGGAAGTTGCATTTTGCAAGTGAATTTTCTCTAGAGCTTAGTGAATGAGGTAAAGCCCTGCTGATGTTCATCATGTAATGACCCGTAAGCAAAAAAGGCTCTTTTATTTTCTTTGCACGTGGGTGGGTATTCTATTGTGAGTGAAATTTCACCAGATTCACTAGACGGTCTGGTTAATCAACTCCTGTGTTACAGATTCCAGAACATATTCTAAGTTGCAAAGTTCACATTTTTTCTTTTCTTTTGGATTACTGCAATGTGTGGACTGATTATTGAAAAAGCATGGAGCACAGAATCATCAATTCAACGTGCAGAGCAATACATTGTTTCACAGGTAGACAGAGATCAATATATTTGCTTCAAAAATATTTTTTCCTCTTTAGTTATCACTTATAAAGGACTTGTGAGAAGTATGGACACTTCTTGCTGACATGCTTATAAAAATGGAGGCTTATTTGCTGTCATCTGTATCCTTCCATTATTAGTTAGTGATTTACAGATCCAAAACAAATATGTACATATCAGGATGTTAAGCCCATCAGCTAGTACCTTCAAAGTCAGAAATATCAGTTTCCATATTTCTGTCATGTCAGGTCATCTTCAAATTCAATGAAGAACTTACTTATTTTACAACTTCAATACCGGACTCTTTCACCCCCTTCCTGTCCAGGCCAATTTATAGCTTTCAGCGCTGTCACAATTTGAATGACAATCGCACAGTCATACAACACTGTACTCAAATAAAATTGTTATAATTTTTTTCACACAAATAGAGCTTTCTTTTGATGGTATTTAATCACAACTGGGTTTTTTACTTTTTGCTAAATAAACGAAGAAAAGACCAAAAATTTTGAAGAAAAAAAAAAGCAATTTTCTTAATTTCTGTTATAAAATTTTGCAAATAAAAAATTTATTCTGCTTAATTTCTTTGGTGAAACTAACCCAAATCAGTGTATATTACAGGCATACCCCACTTTTAAGTACACAATGGAGTTTATTTACTAAAGCTGGAAAGTGCAAAATCAGGCTCACTTCTGCATAGAAATCAATGAGCTTCTAACCCCAGATTGTTCAATCAAGCTTTGGTAATAAAACCTGGAATGTCATTGGTTTCTATGCAGAAGTGAGCCTGATTTTGCACTTTCCAGCTTTAGTAAATAATTGTGTACTTAAAAGTGAGGTATGCCTGTATTTAGCCAGTGGGAAATTTGTAGTCCACAAACTATGGTGTATATTTACAGTATCTCACATTTTTAAAAATATTTTATTATATCTTCCCTCAATGAATTATAGCTCCCCAGTGCCGGCAGCACTCACGCAGCTCCAGACCATGACACTCCCACCACCATGCTTGACTGTAGGCAAGACACACTTGCCTACAGTCCCCCACCTGGTTGCCGCCACACACGTTTGTCACCTTCTGAACCAAATAAGTTTATCTTGGTCTCATCAGACCACAGGACATGGTTCCAATAATCCATGTCCTTAGTCTGCTTGTCTTCAGCAAACTGTTTACGGGTATTCTTGTGCATCATCTTTAGAAGCGGCTTCCTTCTGGGACGACAGCCATGCAGACCAATTTGATGTAGCGTGGGGCGTATGATCTGAGCACTGACAGGCTGACCCCCCACCCCTTCAACCTCTGCAGCAATGCTGGCAGCACTCATACGTCTATTTCCCAAAGACAACCTCTAAATATGACGCTGAGCATGTGCACTCAACTTCTTTGGTCGATCATGGCGAGGTCTGTTTTGAGTGGAACCTGTCCTGTTAAACCACTGTATGGTCTTGGCCACCGTGTTGCAGCTCAGTTTCAGGGTCTTGCCAATCTTCTTATAGCCTAGGCCATCTTTATGTAGAGCAACAATTCTTTTTTTCAGCTCCTCAGAGAGTTCTTTGTCATGAGGTGCCATGTTGAACTTCCAGTGACCAGTATGAGAGAGTGAGAGCGATAACACCTAATTTACACACCTGCTCCCCATTCACACCTGAGACCTTGTAACACTAATGAGTCACATTACACCGGGAGGGAAAATGGCTAATTGGGCCCAATTTGGATATTTTCACTTAGGGGTGTACTCACTTATGTTGCCAGCGGATTAGACATTAATGGCTGTGTGTTGAGTTATTTGGAGGGGACAGCATAGCACAGCGTCATATGACACCCACCCAGGATGAGAAAGCTCCCACTAGACCGTCATCCCGCCGGACAAGAAGCGGTTAAAGAATAATTCTAGGCATGGGTATTTTATACATTATTACATTGGTCCATCTTGGTATATACAACATACCATATCTGGCCAATCCCCCTGGAAGCTGGAAATCACTAAAGAAGACACTGCTACTCCAGTGGTCTCCACTTGCTTTCAGGTTCCACTGGCCCTAATGTATTGTGAATATAGGAGTTTGGCTGCTCAGCATGGGCGCCATAGAGAATGCTTTGCGTTTTTTGGATGAATGCAAAGAGTTCTCTGATTGGATGAGATGTAGAGGTGACTTCATGCTCTCCACCTTATCCAATCAGAGAACGCGTTGCATTCATTAGAATAAAAATAACTTTTGCTGCAATACTCACTTTCTGTTTCAATAAATTTTTATTCATGTTTAACAAGTAGCCAATGTGCAATAGTTGCGCCCACGTAGGGGCTAGCATTGACAGTTATCAAACCAGTGGAGCATCCCCTGGTCCCACCAATACCCATACAGTGGTGCCATATACAGATCTGTAATACCCACTTTCAAGACCTATAGCCAGCAGTATTTCTATTCCACCACTAAATGTCTTCAGTCTTCCGGGTTAAATGATGACCTGGGTTGAATGATGTTCATATATCTCCGCTGCGGCTCCAAGGCGAATTTGCACAGGCATCCTGTGCGTCTTTCGGTCCATTTCAGGTCTGAATTCAGCTTAAAAATTTGGGCTGAAATTGGACCTGAAACAGTAAACAGGGACACACCGGACCCCTGCTGTGAGCCGCATGCGGCAATAGTGTGAACCCAGCCTAAATGATTGTGGTGCTATTCAGGTTCTATACCACTCTGCTGTACAACGCTGCAAGATTCCGGTACCAAGGCACATTCAGGTACTGCTGGCATTAAAAATATATTAAATGGCGTATTAATAATTACAATGCTGCATTCATTTGTGTGTTTTATACTTGCCTAGAGTTTGACTTTAAACGTTGTTATTATTGGGACCCTTGTAGCCTGTGGGCCCTTTTGCAGCTGCACTGTTATTTCTGGTTAAGTCTCCTCCAGTGAACAATAGTCATTTTGGACAAAGCGAGACATCTGTGTTGTCCAGGGACAAGCACAATGAATATTCCTGAGTGGTTAAATATCTAAAACTAACTAAAAAAAAACCCCCCAGAAAACTTCCCAACTCTCATCCCTGTCCCAGAGCAGCAGATGTCTGTAGAGGGAAGTGTATAATTCATTTCTCTTCCTCCATTTAGTTTCTCTCTGTCCCTTTCACTCCCCCGGGAGGTGAAATTACACAGTTGGAATTTCTCAATGATTTGCAAACTAACAGCTGTTTAAAAACAGAGAGATTGTAAAATGTGCAAATTCTTTGTGAACGGTCAAACACAGCACCATGGGCTTGAATTCAGGAAGAAAACAGTTTTATTATTTTTCTACAAATAATAAATATATTTTAATTTCATGATAAAATGCAGAGAAGCCTGAAAATCTTTGAAAGTGTCATTTAGCTTAAAATGCTTCAAGTTTTCCTTGAACTGACTCCACCATCAAAGTCTGAATGAACTTTCAATTTAAATCAGCTGAATACTTTCAACTTGCATTAAAACAAAATGTGTGTAAAATCTTGCATTTGTATTTCTTTAGAAAGTAGCCACACCTAACTGAAAAAGCCTGCCTCATGCTGGTATGCTGCAAGGAAAAATCCCTTGCTTTCTGGTAGAAAGCAGTGGTCTCTCTGCAAAGGTCTAACATGCCCCTTGCTGAGCATTAAAGTGGTTGTAAAAGCAGAAGGTTTTTTTATCTTAATGCAGCAGCAGCCCCCCTCAGCCACCCTTATACTTACCTGAGCCCCCTCTTAATCCAGAGATGTTGCACGAAAGACTCAGCTGGCTGGGACTCTGCCTCCTGATTGGCTGAGACAACAGCGGAACACTATTGACTCCTGCTGCTGTCAATCAAAGTCAGTGAGCCAATGAGAAGAGAAAGGGGGTGGGACTAGGGTTGCCACATCATCCCTTTAATACAGGACACACATTAATTACACAGGTTCTGTGGCTGATTAAGGTGGTAATTAAACTCAGTTGGTGCCTTATCTGCATTAAATCAGCCTCAAAACCTGTTTAATTAATATGTGTCCTGGATTAAAGGGATGATGTGGCAACCCTAGGTGGGACCAGGCGGCAGCTCCGTGTCTGAATGGACACACGGATCTGCGGCTCGGATTGGGTGCCCCCATAGCAAATTGCTTGTTGTGGGGGCACTCGGCAGGGGCCAGAAGCGCCGAAGAGGGACCCCAGAAGAGGAAGATCAGGGCTGCTCTGTGTAAAACCACTGAACAGAGGAGGTGAGTATAACAAGCTTGTTATTTTCAAATGAAAAGTATAACTTTAAATTTGCTGCTTGCGGTGGATCCGCATCCAATTCGCAAAAGTCTGAACCCAGCCTTAAAGTTTCGGGAGGTGACGGCTGCAAAGGGTTAAACTGAAAGCTCATTTGGGCTTTAATCATTTTTTTATGTTGCATAACTAATTATAGACGTCAGTTATCTTGAGCAATAAAGCCTTTCCTGAAATTTGCCAGAAAACCATCATATGTTCTATTTTAATAAAGAAAAAGCAAATTGCACTAACCCATGAAGAGCAAATAATCAGAAATCTTTCACTGACCTTGAGAGCTGACCCTGAGTTTTGTACATTTGGCCAATAAATTAGGCAGATATCCATTTCTTAGATTCTATGCTGTTTACTTAATAAAATAATAGAAAGTTGACAAAAATGGTGTTTGTCTTTAGACTATCCAGAGATCCTCTCAACGGCTTTCGTAGCATATAGCGTGCTCCTTGCCTGCAGTGTCATCTATGGAGTAGTGCTGTCCTGCTATCTTATTTGGAGAAAGCTGGCTAAATCCAAAGATATGGGAAAAGCAACAACCTTCAACCTTCAGCAAGTGGATCCCTGCCACAACTGAACCTCATCTTGATGGAAAACTAACATCACTTTTTCTTCTTTGGCTTATGTTTAAAAAACTGAGTTCTCTTGATTTTTAGAAAGCTTAATATTTGCATTTCTATGAAATTATCATTGCAAAGTCAAGCATTCATTTTGTTTGCAACACAGTTCGCATATAGTTAATGCTATTGGCTTCTTTTATCCTTGGGGATTGTAGTGATCTGATATCTGTCAAATAAAACTCAGGTTCTCAGAAAGGGTCTTACTCTTATTGTGGATAATTTGTTTACTTCAGATAACAAAAAATGCAGCAGCAAAGGTAAGGCTTTCTCTGTTGTAGCAAGCAACTTTAGGACAGCCAAAAAAGGATAAACAATAGCTGGTGCTTTGCAGAAAAAAAAACAGCTGCTAGCACTAAAGGTAAAATATGCCCAAACCTTGATAAACAATAAAAGACAAAAGGGTTCAGCCCTTGGATAATTTTATATATATATATATATATATATATATATATATATATATATATATATATATATAAAACACAAAAAATGATATCATAAAGAGATGTAAATAAATAACAAAAGAAAATGTTCATATATAAGTGTCACTCTTGACTAGTGATAGTCCTTAGTGATCTATAAGTCTCTCTGGACCACTCCAACAAAGTCCTTCTCCCACTATCCTACCACTAATCCAATACACTCACCAGAAAGTGTTGCTGCACAAGTCATAGGCAACAAACTGGGCTCAAAGGTATCATCCAGATTTAATGATGTAACCCTGGGGGCAGACTCACAGGAGTGATGGCCTTCTGGAGATGTCAACTGTCAGGTCAATAGCCTTTGAGAACAGCAGATGGATGTCAGGACTTTGTGGAATGGATGCTCACAAAAGTCAAAAGAAATTGGTGATAGTGTAGTATTTAAAAAAAAGGGGGGATACTTGTGTACTTAAATAAAATATGAAAGGTGAAACACCACTGTGTGTTCAACCATTAAAACTGTGTAATGCCCAAATAAAATGGCCATGCAAAGACCTGGGCAGCATATAGGCATAGTGAATAAGTACTAAAACACAGCAGTCCACACTTAAAGGACAATTCCCTATTAAGGGAATATTCAGTGAAAAAATCACCACAGGTGAGTCCCACCACTAATATAATGCACTCACCAGATCAAATGGCTGTACCAAGATGTGAACATCAAGTAAGCGCCATACAAATTACCAGGTCCCCATTATGTGCACCACTACTAGTATAATGCGCTCACTAGATCAGGTGGCTGAACAAAAATGTGAATAGCAAGTAGGCACCAATGATCCACACTTTTTAGGGATGGTCCCCTTTAAGGAAAAAATAAACACAAAACAATGGGTTCCCCTAAGTGGACTTTCCCGGCACTTGCATAGATAAAGAAAAAGTATAAAGGTAGAAGACGTTATAACGTCTTCTACCTTTATACTTTTTCTTTATCTATGCAAGTGCCGGGAAAGTCCACTTAGGGGAACCCATTGTTTTGTGTTTATGCATTTTTGGACGTGGCACGGCTTTCCTCCTAAACAAGTTGGTCACCCTCTCTCTCTTTAAGGAAAAAATCCTCACACAGTGGCACCGACCAGGTATACTATATGCAGCAGCCAGCAGCATATGGATAATGGGACTGTATGAGACAAAATGCTCACCAAAGACATAGCCAAAATGAAGGTACAGTATAGTGTAGTATTTAAAGCAGAGTTAAAGGCTAACTAGAAACTAGGTCTTAATCAACTGAACATTCAATGAATATTCCCTTATTAGGGAATTGTCCTTTTGTCCTTTAAGCGTGGACGGCTGCGTTTTAGTGCTTATTCATTATGCCTGTATGTTACTCAGGTCTGTGCAAGGCCATTTGATTTGGGCATTACACCGTTTTAATGGCTGAGCACACAGTGGTGTTTCACCTTTCATATTTTATTTAGGTACACAAATATCCCTCTTTTTTTTCTTTTTAATACTACACTATCACCAATTTCTTTTGCTTTAAATAAGCATTAAATACATATTAAAAGACCATATATTGCCTTTATAGAATGAACATTTTTACTGAGCAATTCTTTAAATTGTTCAAAGCCTTAGATGAGGATATTTGCTACCGATAGTCCTATTTTTCAAGCAATAATCAAATTTGAAATTACTGGGAGTGCAACTCACTGAACCTCTATTTTGAGATCAGTTGAATAAAAGTAGACCAGCTATATAGCTTAGGTTACAATCAGATACAGCATGTGTCTCTAATCACTGAACTGGTACACAGAAATCCACACTTTTCCAAACAAATGTAAGTTTATGCCATCAGTAGAAGCCTTATTTTGGGACAACAATCAATTAGCTACATTGCTGCTTTCTTCAAGAACATTTGGCAAAGACTGGAAATTGGCAGCAGACCTGTGATAATCAATTGCATTGGTTAAGATATGCTATATGCCTATAGGTGAAATCACAAAAAAACAGAGAGGGTACACAGACCTAGTGCATTATCCTAAAACCATTGCTTTAATAATGTAAAAAATGGAAAGTATTATACTCACAAGATGCCAAATATAACAAGCGCATCACATCATTGAATCCACATTGCATTATATCATGTGGTAGGTGAAGATCCAATAGGCTACTGTGTTTCGAGGACTAGCCTCTTCCTCAGAGCTCTGGTTTTAGGATAATGCACTAGGTCTGTGCGCCCTCTCTGTCTTTTTTTTTTTGGTTTCAGTTGTTCCAGGCTTAAGAGGGCAGCAAAACGAAGTGCATCTATACAAGCCAGGACTGAGATATAGAATACGCACATTGTATGGGTCCACTCCCAAGTGCAGGAGGTTTTTTTGTGTTTGTGTGGATATGCCTATAGGTACCTGTAAACAAAGGTATGTTTGGAAATGGCACTGCCCTAGGCACACAATGCTGTTTTCTTCATGCTCCACCCCTTTTGACATTTTACGTGACTTTTTGACTATTTGGACGAATCATACTGTGTTAAGCTCAGAACCTCCAAGAGACTATGCAGTCAGAAATCTGTGCACATAGGGAAGATGACTGCAGTTTGTTAAACTTCTCTCAGCAATCACTGAGCTTGCTGGTGGGTGCTCCTCATTGCTGAATAGAACAATGTTCACATTGTGACATGTGACCACCATTCTATCTAGCAGTGCGCTGTGAGTCCAGCCTACATGATAAAGCTAGCCCAGATGGTGTGCCATTGACCGCCTGGGCTCACAGGAAGTGGTTGATTGATGATGGGCGTCATTCAACACTCAAAAGAAGTGACTGCAAGTTGTTGGAGTTAAGGGTTTGTGGGAGACAACACCCAAGAGTAGAAGCATGCAGGACCCCGAAAACCAAGCACTGCCTTCAGGCTTTCTAAGGGCGTAAATTTTTTATTTCACTCCTCACTACCTATCACAGTTTCGGAGGCCATGAAATGCCCAGATAGCACAACCACCCCCAAATGACCCCATTTTGGAAAGTAGACACCCCAAGCTATTTGCTAAAAGGCATGTTGAGTCCATGGAATATTTTATATTTTGCCACAAGTTTTGGGAAAATTAAAAAAACTTTTTTTTTCACAAAGTTGTCACTAAATGATATATTGCTCACACATGGCGTGGTTATATGTGGAATTACACCCCAAAATACATTCTGCTGCTTCTCCTGAGTATGGGGATACCACATATGTGAGACTTTTTAGCAGTCTAGCCGCGTACAGGACCCTGAAAACCAATCACTGCCTACAGGCTTTCTAAGGGAGTACATTTTTGATTTCACTCCTCACTACCTATCACAGTTTCAGGGGCCATGAAATGCCCATATAGCAGAAAACCCCCAAATGACCCCATTTTGTAAAGTAGACACCCCAAGCTATTTGCTGAGAGGCATGTTGAGTCCATGGAATATTTTATATTTTACAACAAGTTTCGGGAATATGACAATACATTTTTTTTTCCTAAAAGGGGTAATTTGGGGGGGTTAGAGCTGCCCTGGTATTTTATGCACAACATTAGAAGCTTATGCCACACATCACCCACCATCTTCTAATCACTTGAAGACAAAGCCCTTCCTGACACCTTTTGTTTACATGAAAAAATATACATTTATTTTTTGCTAAAAAATCACTTTGAACCCTAAACATTATATATTTTTTTAAAGCAAAGGCCCGGCAGATTAAAATGGTGGGTGTTTCAATTTTATTTTCACATAGTATTTGGGCAGTGATTTTTCAAATTTTAATGCACTAAAACACACTATATTGCCTAAATGTTTGGTAAAATATAAAAGATGATCTGACGTTCGTGGTGATACCTCACATGCAAGGTGCAATTGCTGTTTACATGACATGAGGCCGACGCTTGCGTTCACCTTTGGGCACGAGCACGGGGAGACAGGGGTGCTTTTTTTAAATTATTATTTATTTTGCCTTTTTATTTTAATTTTACACTGTTCCTTTAATTTTTTTAAAATCATTTTTTATTGTTATCACAGAGAATGTACAGAGGGGACGGAAAGTATTCAGACCCCCTTAAATTTTTCACTCTTTGTTATATTGCAGCCATTTGCTAAAATCATTTAAGTTCTTCCTAAGTTTTTCCTCATTAATGTACACACAGCACCCCATATTGACAGAAAAACACAGAATTGTTGACATTTTTGCAGATTTATTAAAAAAGAAAAACTGAAATATCCCATGGTCCTAAGTATTCAGACTCTTTGCTGTGACACTCATATATTTAACTCAGGTGCTGTCCATTTCTTCTGATCATCCTTGAGATGGTTCTACACCTTCATTTGAGTCCAGCTGTGTTTGACTATACTGACTGGACTTGATTAGGAAAGCCACACACCTGTCTATATAAGACCTTATAGCTCACAGTGCATGTCAGAGCAAATGAGAATCATGAGGTCAAAGGAACTGCCTGAAGAGCTCAGAGACAGAATTGTGGCAAGGCACAGATCTGGCCAAGGTTACAAAAAAATTTCTGCTGCACTTAAGGTTCCTAAGAGCACAGTGGCCTCCATAATCCTTAAATGGAAGACGTTTGGGATGACCAGAACCCTTCCTAGAGCTGGCCGTCCGGCCAAACTGAGCTATCAGGGGAGAATAGCCTTGGTGAGAGAGATAAAGAAGAACCCAAAGATCACTGTGGCTGAGCTCCAGAGATGCAGTCGGGAGTTGGAAGAAAGTTGTAGAAAGTCAACCATCACTGCAGCCCTCCACCAGTCAGGGCTTTATGGCAGAGTGGCCCGACGGAAGCCTCTCCTCTGTGGAAGACACATATAAGCGCATGGAGTTTGCAAAAAACACCTGAAGGACTCCAAGATGGTGAGAAATAAGATTCTCTCTTCTGATGAGACCAAGACAGAACTTTTTGGCTTTAATTCTAAGCGGTATGTGTGGAGAAAACCAGGCACTGCTCATCACCTGTCCAATACAGTCCCATCAGTGAAGCATGGTGGTGGCAGCATCATGCTGTGGGGGTGTTTTTCAGCTGCAGGGACAGAACGACTGCTTGCAATCGAGGGAAAGATAAATGCGGCCAAGTACAGGGATATCCTGGACCAAAACCTTCTCTAGAGTGCTCAGGTCCTCAGACTGCGCCAAAGGTTTACCTTCCAACAAGACAATGACCCTAAGCAGAACTGGAGAGGATCTGCAAGGAGGAATGGCAGAGGGTCCCCAAATCCAGGTGTGAAAACTTGTTACATCTTTCCCAAAAAGACTCATGGCTGTATTAGATCAAAAGGGTGCTTCTACTAAATATCAAGCAAAGGGTCTGAATACTTAGGACCATGTGATTTCAGTTTTTCTTTTTTAATAAATCTGCAAAAATGTCAACAATTCTGTGTTTTTCTGTCAATATGGGGTGCTGTGTGTACATAAATGAGAAAAAAAAGAACTTAAATGATTTTAGCAAATGGCTGCAATATAACAAAGAGTGAAAAATTTAAGGGGGTCTGAATACTTTCCGTCCCCACCTGTATACATCCCCTATGATAGTAAAAGGTAGTGACAGGTAATCTTTTTTTTTTTTAAATTTGGGTCTATTAGACTCTAGATCAGGGATCCTCAAACTACGGCCTTCCAGCTGTTGCAGAACTACACATCCCATGAGGCATTGTAAAACTCTGAATTCACAGACATGACTAGGCATGATGGGAATTGTAGTTCCTGAACACCTGGAGGGCCGCAGTTTGAAGACCCCTGCTCTAGATCTCTCCTCTGCCCTCAAAGCATCTCACCACACCAAGATCAGTGTGATAAGATGCTTTCACAACCTCCCAATGGTGCTGTTTATATCTGGCGAAACCGAAGTCATGAAATGCTCATAGCTTCCGGTTTCTTAGGCCATAGAGATGATTGGATCTGGTCTTCGATCAGCTCTATGGTCAGCTGGCAAAACCAATGGCTGCATTCTCAGGTTCCCCGGTGGGACAGGAGAGCCTGAGAAAATCATGGAAGATGGCAGGGGGGGGGGGGGGTTAACTCAATAAAACAACAACAATCTGTGCCAAAAAAAGAGTAAAAAATATATGCCGAAGCATGGGTGTCAGGAGGCACAAGCCGCCTCCGTCCGCCGGGCTCCACGGCGCATGCGCGGAGGACTCACGCTGCGCCGTACACCCGTTCGCGGCCCAATGGTGCGGCGCGCGCGGGTGCACGGCGGTCCCCGTGTGCGCGCCGTGGCCGTGCGGGTGCCCGGCGGTGCGTCACGCTGACGCGCTCGCCGGTGGGCTACTTCTGACGGCTCCAGCACCCAGTCGGGTTGCTGGTTTGTCGTCAGCTGTACCCTGTCCCCTGTGCCTGATATTCCCTGCTTCCTAGTGTGTTCCCTGTGCTAACTCTGCCTGTGAAACGGATTACTCTTGTCTGCCTGATACCCCTGACCTCTGCTTGTGTAACGGACTAATCTCTCTGCCTGCCTGATACCCCTGACCTCTGCTAGTGAAACGGATTACTCTCTGCCTGCCTGATACCTCTGACCTCTGCTTGTTTAACGGATTACCCTCTGCCTGCCTGATACCTCTGACCTCTGCTTGTTTAACGGATTACCCTCTGCCTGCCTGATACCCCTGATCTCAGCCTGTTACACGGACTTGTTCTTGCCGGATACCCCGGTCCTGATCTCTGCCTGAATAACGGACTTACCCGACCTGATACCCCAGTTCCAGTTAACCACTTGTTTTGCAGCTCCTCTAGTGCCCAACGGCTACACGGACTTCCTTCGGGAATTCAGTCTCCACTGGAAGCCCGTGCCTCCGCGTGCTCCCAGCTCCCTGTATCACCTCCAGGGGTCGGGTGCGCGTGGTCGTAAGGGCGAGCCGCTCTCGGCATCTCGGCCTCGGTGAGTATAGTCCTTGACAGTACAAACCAGCCATGTCCGAGGCCGACAGAGCGCGCTCTCCTTTGGAGATCCTGTGTCAACAGGTCTCCACTTTGGCCGACTCAGTCCAGAAGTTACAGGAGGGGTATACTCAAATTGACAACCGCCTCCAACAGATTACTGGAGTACTTCCCCCTGCCGCTGCAGTTCCGGCACCCAGCAATGAAGGTCCGCTTCCCCAGGCCACCGCCAGCCCTACCGTTGTCATGGCGCTTCCCGAGCCTAGGGTCCCTACGCCCGAACGGTTCTCCGGGGACCGTAAAAGATTCAGAGCTTTTAAGAACGCATGTTCTCTTTACTTTGCCCTCCAGCCTCGGACATTTGCATCAGAGATCGTCAAGGTGGGTTTCGCTATCTCGCTGCTGTCAGAGGAACCTCAGGCCTGGGCCCACGGCTTAATGGAACAGGGAAGCCCTGTGCTAAATTCCATAGATACCTTCTTCGAGGGTATGGCCAAACTCTATGATGACCCGCAACGTAAGGCTACCGCTGAAGCCATTCTCCACCACTTGTCCCAAGGAAGGAGACCCATTGAAGATTATACGGTAGAGTTCCGTAAATGGGCGGCCGACACGAATTGGAACGAGCCGGCTCTTCATTACCAGTACCGTCAAGGTTTATCTGAACTTCTCAAGGATGAGCTAGCCAGGATGGAAACTCCGGAGACCTTGGAAGAGCTCATTCAGGCAGCCACGAAACTGGACAGGCGCTTGCGAGAACGCCGCTCAGAGCGGTTTCAGGGTCCACGCCCTACGTGGACGCCATTCAGAGCCCCATCCATGCCGTCACCATCTTCCACCACACCTCCTGAAGCCGAGCCCATGCAGTTAGGCCTGGTCCGGGCCCCGCTAACTTCGGAAGAGAGGCAACGCAGACGGCAGTCCAATTTGTGTCTGTACTGCGGGGGAGCGGGACACTTCCTGCGCAGTTGTCCAATAAGGCCCAGTAAGTTCCTTCAGCCTAGATTGATGAATTACCTGGATAATGATGCTCCAAAGTCTTATGTGATGTTGTCTGCTTCCTTGCAGCTACCGGAAGGGGAGTCTCGCCTACCCGCCATCATTGATTCGGGGGCTTGTAGCTGCTTCATGGATGCAGCCTTGGCCCGCAGCCTCCGTATTCCCTTACAAACAAAGGCCCAAGGTTTACAAGTGCATCTAGCTGATGGGTCTCTTCCTAGTTCAGGTCCAATCACCCAAGAGACCCAGCCTATCCTAGTAACCACCGACTCCGGGCATCAGGAACTCCTACGGCTCGACCTCATCCATTCTCCCATCTTCCCAGTCATCCTCGGTCTGCCCTGGTTACAAGCTCATGATCCGCAGATCCAATGGAGCACCAAGTTGGTGTCCTTCTCCTCTCCATACTGCTCTGAGCATTGCCTCCCGTTAACCCCGAAGGTGTGTGCTACGGTTACTACCTCATCAGACAAACTTCAGCAGATTCCCGCTGAATATCTGGAGTTCCAGGAGGTCTTTAATAAACAAATGGCTGATCGCCTACCACCTCATCGGCCTTATGACTGTCCGATCGACCTGTTGCCAGGATCAGTAATTCCGTTCGGTCGTATATTCCCTCTCTCCGAGACTGAACTGGAGGCGCTCAGACAGTACATCGACGAGAACCTGGAAAAGGGTTTTATCCGTCCTTCATCCTCACCTGCTGGAGCAGGGATATTCTTTGTCGGGAAAAAAGATGGGTCCCTTAGACCTTGTGTGGACTACCGGCAGCTTAATAATATCACCATTAAGAACAGGTACCCACTACCACTCATCCCGGAGCTATTCCAACGATTCCGATCTGCCAAGGTCTTTTCCAAATTAGACCTGCGGGGTGCCTATAACCTTGTTAGAATCAGAGCCGGGGATGAGTGGAAGACAGCGTTCAGGTCCAGGTTTGGACACTTCGAGTACCTGGTGATGCCATTCGGGCTATGCAATGCTCCAGCCACCTTCCAGCACCTGGTTAACGACATATTCCGAGAATACCTGGATGACTTCCTTGTTGTCTATCTAGATGACATACTCATTTTCTCTTCCACGATTGAGCTACACAAGGGGCATGTCAAAAAAGTCCTCACCATATTAAAACAGCACAAGCTTTATCTGAAAGTGGAGAAGTGTGAATTCGAGAGGTCAGTGGTACAATTCCTGGGGTTCATCATATCGGCCGACGGGATCGCAATGGATCCTCAAAAGATACAAGCCATCCAAGATTGGCCAGCTCCATCCGATAAGAAAGGGGTTCAACGATTCATCGGATTCGCTAACTTTTATCGGAAGTTCATTAGCGGATTCTCGACCATTGTAGCACCTATCACCCAGCTAACCCGTCAGCACAATTCTTTCCGGTGGAGTGAGGCCGCACAAGAGGCCTTTCTGAAGTTAAAGGATCTGTTTAGTTCGGCTCCAATTCTTCACCATCCTGATCCTTCTCAGCCATATGTCTTGGAGGTGGACGCTTCGGAAATTGCCACGGGAGCAATTCTCTCTCAAAGACAAGGGCCCAAGGCCATCCTTCATCCCGTTGCATTCGCTTCTCGGAAACTCAGCCCGCCCGAGTTAAACTATGATGTGGGTGACAGGGAGCTGCTGGCTATTAAATTTGCTCTAGAAGAGTGGAGGTATCTGCTCGAAGGCGCATTGCATCCGGTAATGATCTTTACAGATCATAAAAACCTAGAATACTTACGGACAGCAAAACGACTAAAACCTAGACAAGCCCGCTGGGCTCTCTTTTTCTCTCGCTTCAACTTCCACATATCCTATAGACCTGGCTCAAAGAATGGAAAGGCAGACGCACTCTCACGGATGTTCTCAGCAGAGTCCCAAACTTCAGAGCCTGGTACAATCCTCTCTTCCCAAAACTTCCTTGGGGTGACACAAGTGGATTTCATGTCATCCATCAAATCATCATCCAACTCTTGCATGGAACCAGAGGTGCAATCCTTGGAAAGAAATGGTAATTTCTTTTGGATCCGTGGAAAAATTTTTGTACCTCGGGAGACACGGTCACTAACCCTTCAGATGTGCCATGACCATAAACTCGCAGGGCATTTTGGAGTAAGGAAGACGTCCGAGCTGGTCTCTCGTTCCTTTTGGTGGCCTGGGTGGAGACGGGATTGCAAAGAATATGTGGCATCCTGCCCTCCGTGTCAGCGGAACAAGGGTCGAAACGCCAAGTCCTGGGGTTTACTAAGACCTCTACCGATCCCCGAACGACCATGGTCTGACGTCTCCATGGATTTTATAGTGGATCTGCCAGCCTCGGGGGGTTTTACCACTATTTTTGTCGTGGTTGACCGTCTCTCCAAGATGGCCCATTTTTTGCCCATGAAGGGCACCCCCTCGGCCTTAGAGACCGCCAATATTTTTCTAAAGGAAATCATCAGGCTCCATGGAGTACCAAAGAACATCGTATCAGACAGGGGTGTACAATTTACGTCCAAATTTTGGAGGGAGCTCTGCAAAGCCTTAAATATCAAAGTCTGCCTCTCATCAGCTTACCACCCTCAGAGTAACGGCCAAACGGAGAGGACGAACCAGACTCTAGAGCAATATCTGCGGTGTTTCTGCTCGGGATCTCAAGATGATTGGGCAAGCCTTCTCCCATACGCAGAGTTCGCGTATAACAATTCTGTTCACGCTGCTACCAACCAAACGCCTTTCTGGGCAAATTGTGGATTCCATCCCACCTTTCTGTCCAACGATGTCCCTGAGATAGCAGTCCCTGCGGTTCATGACAGAATAGCCTCTTTACAAGCAAATTTCCAGAGGATTCAAGACATGTTGCAGAGGGCTCAAACGGATTACAAGGAGCAGTATGATCGGGGCAGGAGGGAGAATCCAACTTTTAAACTAGGAGAAGAGGTCTGGTTATCCACTACCAACCTTAAACTATCCGTGCCTTCGCGGAAATTGGGACCCAAGTTCATTGGTCCTTTCCCCATCAAAAGGATTATCAACCCTGTGGCTATGGAGCTAGCATTACCAAAGACTTACAGAATCCACCCTGTCTTCCACGTGTCCTTACTGAAGCCCGTGATGGACAGCACTTTTCCGGAAAGAGGGGAGCTTCCTCCGCCACCAGTTAGGGTGGATGGAGAGAATGAGTTTGAGGTGGAGTCCATCCTTAACTGTAGGAAGAAGGGCAGACAACTGCAGTATCTGATCCAGTGGAAGGGTTATCCACCTGAGGACAACTCTTGGGAACCCGCAAAGAACCTACATGCACCACGCTTAATTCAAGCTTTCCACCGAGACCACCCGGAGGTGATGTCCAGTCTGGGCGTCCAGTGTCCGCCCTTAGGAGGGGGGCACTGTCAGGAGGCACAAGCCGCCTCCGTCCGCCGGGCTCCACGGCGCATGCGCGGAGGACTCACGCTGCGCCGTACACCCGTTCGCGGCCCAATGGTGCGGCGCGCGCGGGTGCACGGCGGTCCCCGTGTGCGCGCCGTGGCCGTGCGGGTGGCCGTGCGGGTGCCCGGCGGTGCGTCACGCTGACGCGCTCGCCGGTGGGCTACTTCTGACGGCTCCAGCACCCAGTCGGGTTGCTGGTTTGTCGTCAGCTGTACCCTGTCCCCTGTGCCTGATATTCCCTGCTTCCTAGTGTGTTCCCTGTGCTAACTCTGCCTGTGAAACGGATTACTCTTGTCTGCCTGATACCCCTGACCTCTGCTTGTGTAACGGACTAATCTCTCTGCCTGCCTGATACCCCTGACCTCTGCTAGTGAAACGGATTACTCTCTGCCTGCCTGATACCTCTGACCTCTGCTTGTTTAACGGATTACCCTCTGCCTGCCTGATACCTCTGACCTCTGCTTGTTTAACGGATTACCCTCTGCCTGCCTGATACCCCTGATCTCAGCCTGTTACACGGACTTGTTCTTGCCGGATACCCCGGTCCTGATCTCTGCCTGAATAACGGACTTACCCGACCTGATACCCCAGTTCCAGTTAACCACTTGTTTTGCAGCTCCTCTAGTGCCCAACGGCTACACGGACTTCCTTCGGGAATTCAGTCTCCACTGGAAGCCCGTGCCTCCGCGTGCTCCCAGCTCCCTGTATCACCTCCAGGGGTCGGGTGCGCGTGGTCGTAAGGGCGAACCGCTCTCGGCATCTCGGCCTCGGTGAGTATAGTCCTTGACAATGGGGCAATCCGCCCCTAATGTTAGGGGCAAATTGCCCCTCCACCCCTGCCCCCATGCTTTGGCATATATGCTCTTTTTTTTAACTGAGGTAGTGAAATCACCTCCTACATATATTGTACAGTAATGTTCTTTTTTTCATGCAGCCTGTGGGCTAAGCAAAACAAGAGATTGATCGGTGGGTATGCCCACCATTAGAATACCGCCCTGCATCCACCCACTTCTAATGATGGGCATACATGCACCGTTTTTTTTTAACTGTGGTGGTGAAATCACCTCCTACAGTGCTGGAGTCGCTGATTTACGTATCGTGAGAACAAACGCTGTTGCTGTCAAGATAAATAAATCAGTGCTGCAGCTGAATGGCGTACCTAAAAAGAAAATAATGGTTAATGATAAAACACAGTAAACAGTAAAGTATAAAAGAATTACATACCAGAAATGCAAACATGATAAAACATAGTAACAATAAAACATTGCAGTTATAAAATACAGTAAAACAGAGCAGAACAATAGAGAGAGAATAGAGAAAGAAGAACAATAAATCAACAACTATTTTTGGCTTTTTGATTTTATATTTTTTTTGTATTTGTTTTACTTTTTTTTTTTACACTTAAACTTGTAACTGTAACTGTACCGGTTCAGTTCCTGGTACGGGTCTCTCAAAATACGATGGCATCTTTGGAGACCCTGTGAAAGTGTGTTTTAGTCTGTGCAGTGCTGTACCCTATGCTAATACTTCACTAGTAAAAACAGCAAAGTGTAGCTCTAAAAAGTGATATACCAAAGACAGTGTAGACAGTGGGTCTTGATGACACTGAATTAGAAAAAATATGTACAATAGGTGAATGAAACCAAAATACATATATGTAAAAAACTTAAATAAAGTCAATGTGGATAATGGTGCAAAGAAGTAAGTATGTATATAGTCCCAATCTCTATGCTTGAGAATGTAAAATTCATCAATGAAGACCTCTAAGTGAGGAGACCTGGCAAATGATGGGTTATGTGATTATGAAGAGAACCACCACTATGTGAAGAGGAGGCTTACCGGATTGTTTGAACACGTCAGAGCATACGCTCTGCGTATCAAACAGGCTTGGTTTAAGGTTGATGGACTCTGGATCTGTGTCCTAAGGTAGGGATTCCCGATTCTGAGCCGAATGAAAACGTGAAGACCTTGAAATTAAAAGGTAGAAGCCAAAGGGGACCACATAGCGTAATTCCATAAATAAAATTTATGAAGGTAAAAAACACTCACATGATAGAGGATAAAACAGCGCTGGTGTAAGATCTATTTAGCAGCAGTGGAGACCATGCCGACGCGTTTCATCTCCAAAGACATCACCTGAGGTGTCCCTCCACTGCTGCTCTCCACAAATATATAAAAAATATGACCCCCATCATGAGAGCCAAGCCCACTGGAAAATATATAAAAAATATGACCCCCATCATGAGAGCCAAGCCAAGCCCACTGGACCACAGCACCGCCTGGAAAAAGTCCCGCTGTACCGGGGGGGGACTCGTGTCCCCATTTAGGGTCCTAGTATAATGAATACTGGGATGTTGGCAACACTCTTTTGAGAATATTATTTCTCTTTGTGGTTCACCATTTATATTGGTATTTAAGGAAGTTCTTCCTGACTCCTTGTATAGCACATAAGCATTCAGCATAGCCAATTGGAATAAGTATACAGACACTTTTTTGTACCAGCGTCTGGCCTTATGGGCAATTAAGTACGGCGCTATCAACTGGTCGTTGAGGTCCACCCCTCCCATATTAAGGTTGTATTCGTGGACAAAGAGGGGTTTCTCCACAACACCAGTCACTGTTGGAATTTGGACTGCCGTATCTGCGTGAAGGGAGAACAGAACGAAAAGATTCTTATTATCCCTCCACTTCACTGCGAGCAAATTATTACATCTCAAGCAAGCTCTCTCCCCCAGCCTAAGACGGGAATCTATAAGCCGCTGGGGGGCGATTAGATCGCACGATGCCACATGCGCCAATTCCACGATCAAACAAGTGAATAAAAAGTGGCATGCTTGTGTAATAATTGTACCCCTTTCCGAATAAGGGTGACACCAAGTCCCACACAATCTATGTAACAATTTCTTCCCTCGTAAACCACAAAACTATATGTATAGCCTGTTGCCCTGTCACAGAGCTTATACATATTGACCCCATATCTGGCACGCTTGCTGGGAAGATACTGTTTGAATGACAAGTGGCCAGAAAACTTAATCAGGGACTCATTAACACAGACAACTTGATGGGGAGTAAACAAGGCTGCAAACTGTTGGTTGAAGTGGTTTATGAGGGGCCAAATTTTGTAGAGCTGATCATATTCAGGGTCACCCCAAGGACGACAGAGTTCATTGTCATTAAAATGCATGAATAGCAAGATCTGCTCGTATCGTGTCCTGGTCATGGAGGCAGAGAACACTGGCATATGGTGATTTGGGTCAGTGGACCAATATGACTGCAACTCACTTTTTTTTAGTTATGCTCATGAGGAAGGATAGGCCCAGGAAGGTCTTAAATTCGGAGAGCGTAATAGGTCTCCAATCTCTGGCAAGAGTCAACTGGTGGATCAGCGGCGATGAATTGACCAGCATACAAATTGCTTTGGTCCACAATAGATCTATAGAGATCTTCCGTGAAAAACAGCGAATAAAAATCAAGTAAGGTAAAAAAACTGTTTCCACCTGAATTCCGGGTTTGCCAGTGAATGGGGGAAGTACAAGTGCTGCAGAAGTGATGGACTCCTAATTCAGATTGCAAATGCAGCAGGAAGGGCACTATGGGCTAGACAGGCCTGTCTTTGTCTTCTTGGTGGCTGCGGACACTACTTGTGTTAGCCAACTCCCCAGCTTGAACTGCACTTATGGGAACTCGCCACATCACCAAGTGTTACTGCAGTGCTGGATGTACGACCAGGATGTACTAGGCCGCTAGTGCTTGCCAGTTCACCAGAAGGATGAGCGGCACTAGTACTGTCTCTCTGTTCCATACGAGAGCCCTGCGGTTCTTGCACCTCAGCAACAGTAGAAGAACGGGGTTGGGTACACCTGACCTTGGCAGGGACCACTACTCCATCGTCAGAGCTATCTGTCAGGGTGCCGCTGCTGTCTACAGGATCGTATTCTGCGCTTGAATCTGACAGATGGGTGACTTCCTCTTCACTCTCATCTGTCAGGCTCAGAAACGTGTAGGCGTCTTCACTAGTGTACCTTTGATTGGACATTGTGGCCGCTAAATTTACTGGTACAACTAGTGAAACTCACAGGAAAAAGAGCACCTGACTGTCAGCGACTGCTTCAAATGCTACCAAAAAAACTGTTAGTGTTCGCAGGGATCAGACCTGACTCTGCGATCGCTGCAGTTATGTGTTTAGTGTTTTGTAAGTGACAGTGATCGATTGATACTGCACATGGGTAGGCTGGACTGGGCGGAGGGGCCAAACACAGGTGCTATCAGGTATCTGGGCTGATCCCGCTACCGCTGCGTTTTTGGGAAACCTAAACTACTGGGGACGCTAGTATAGATCTAATAGGATCAAAGATATTGATCCATTCAGACACTATACTACTAAAAGGAGGTGTATGGTGCGTGTGTGGGTGTTAGCGCTACTGGCACTAATCTGACGCTGCCTGGGGCGACACAGACCCTAACTGATGCTAAAACCTAACTGATGTCACCTTCTGGGTGATCGGGGGGTTAAACCTTTATTTATGTAATATATGGCGGGTACCCTGGTGCTGTATAAAAATAACTAACTAACCAGCATCACCTGTGACACTAATACAGTGATCACTGGTGACAGGGGGTGATCAAGGGGTTAAACATTTATTGGGGGGGTGCCCTAAAGCTACCTGGGCCTACTACTAACTGCCCTAACGCTGATTAGTGTCACAAATGACACCTGTACAGTGATCAGTGAAAAATCTGACAACTGCACTTGGTGACAGGGAGTGAAAAGGGGGGGGTGATCGGGGGGGTGACAAGTGTACCTATGTGTACTGGTGTTAGTGTAGTGTTGGTGCAACTTACTGTGAGATGTTCTTTCCCCTCTCTCTGGAACGAAAAGAGTTCCACGAGGGGAGATGACATCACTTCCCCTGCCTGTGTTTAGTCTTACAGGCAGGGGAAGCATTTCATTCGTCAGAACCGATCAGCAGGTCCAGGCCAGAAATCATTGGCCTGGACCCGAAGATTGATCGGTTCTGTAATGAATTCGATCATTGCGGGCCCGCGGGTGTGAGTGCCTTACAGGTACGGCGATTTACGCAGCTGTGCCATTCTGCCGCGGTATATTGGCGCAAGCCAGTCGGGAACCAGTTAAGAAGTAAACATTTATTTCAGCCTTGCCTCTTCTGCCTACAGATGTTATCTTTTGTCTCTTTAAAATGTATGCTTTCCTGATGTCACTTTGCATTGTGAAAGATATGTTTTGTTTCTCTCACACTGGAAATAGATTGAAATTGAGCATCCTTTAAAATAGTAGAGGTAGACTTGCAGGCCTATGAGTCATTGCGAGCAGAGCGATTGCTGACTTTCTACAATCTAATGAACTTTCTCTTCTGTCTGATTATCCTCCAGCCAAGTGCTTCCAATCACAGGGTGAGACAGGGGCTCAGCCAGGCCTAACCTAATTACCTTTGATTATATCTAATGGGATGAGGAGTCTAATAACACTTAAGTTTCCTTCCTGTTGTAACAAGCAAGTCCATATCATCTGGCTGTGAGCTTTCATACATATAGCAATATGAAATCTTTTCATCCAAGGTTTCTTAAATGCATGTACCTCACAAAAATAGCACACAGGGAGCAGAGACAAAAGGGGCAACTGTGCTTGCCAGTATAACATAGATGTTCCATGAGTTCCTGATGACCTTGGCCATGTGTTATTATGGCAAAAGACATGCACAGTCATGGAGCAACAATACCATGTACCAGGGGGCCTGAAGTGATATCTGCAAACTTATCTGAGCTGCGAGGAGTTAATATTTTACCTAAGGTCCAGGCAAAGCTACCAGCCCCCATAGCATTCCATACTTACCTTCTCTTTCATGAACCCTCAGTTGCTGTTGATAGGAGAAGAAGCCCTGAATAAGCTCTGATGCCGCGTACACACGAGCGGAATTGCAGAAAAAGTCCGATGGGAGCTCTTCATTGTATATATTCCGACCATGTGTATGCCCTATCGGACTTTTTCAGTCCAAAATTCAGACAGACTTAGATAGAGAACATGTTCTATAGCTTTCCGACGGAACAAATGACTATCGTAAAAAACGCTCGTCTGTATGCTGTTCCGACGCACCAAAAACGACGCATGCTCTGAAGCAAGTACGAGACAGAAGCTATTGGGTACTGGCTATTGAACTTCCGTTTTATAGTCCCGTCGTACGTGTTGTACGTCACCACGTTCTGGGCGGTCGGAATTTGGTGTGACTGTGTGTATGCAAGACAGCTTGAGCGGAATTCCGTTGGAACTCCATCGTAAAAACCTTCAGAATTTATTCCGATGGCAAAACTGGTCATGTGCACAGGGCATGAGACATTCTTGGTCAAAAAAACTGTTTAGTATAATGAAAACCACACATCTCTTCTTTCTATAATGCACAGTTGCTAGTGAATTTGCAACTTTCTTTCCAATATAACATGTGAATATAGCAGCCTATATATCTAATCCTGTACCTCAATGCTTACGTAGCTAGTAGTCGACTCACTCACTAGTGGTTGTTGGCCCAGTACATTAATGCTGGTCAAAAAGCACTCATATGTCCTCTGGATGCTTGAGTTAGACTCCCAACATTCCTGCAGTATGAGTTAGCCTGTTACAAGCTATTAAAGTATTGAAACACAGGTAGATATACAGTATGTGCTGCTAATCACATGTTAAAACCCATACAAAAGTTTGACAGGGTTGAGGACTCTCCCCCTGCCCCCCACATAACAGCCCCGGTGTCTGAGTGTGCACTCACACTGGGCATGGTTAAACTGAACCTTACCCGAGTTCGATTCCCCCCCTCCCCACTCCTTGCATTCACACTGTGCTTTAAAATAAGTGTTACTGGGCACATGAGCATCATCTAGACCACAGTGGTCCCTGTTTCTGTGCTTAGTGTTCTATGGAGAATTCTCCACTCTGGCATGTGTAGACAGATACCTACAGACAGTATGTGCTAGCTTAGCTAATGGTCTGCCCAGATTGGGAAAGGATTCTAGCACCTCAGTTCCCGGGCTTCTGGATTTGGGCTGGTCTTCCACCCCATGTGATACATAAATAGGGGGAGAGGTCCAGTTCGAGGAGAGAGCTAGAGCTTAAAGGGTAAGTCCACTTTTGTGGGGCAAATAAAAATTCCAAATAAGGAAAAAATAATATAGCGAATACAATTGTGAAACAAGTCACATTGTGATTGAATGTTAATAAATATTACCTTTCCTTTTTAATCTGCAGCTCTGCAATTTTCTGACAATGCAATGCAATATGGCTACCTGGAGGTGAATGTGTACAGAACGCCCACCAGAAACATAATCTCCTGCTTCTGTGATTGGCTCACCAATTTTTCCATAAGTCTGCCCTAAGATACAAGTCAGACTTCAGGCATTCCCTGCAACAAAAATTTCATTTTTGGTGAGATATTTCCAATAGTAAATCACGCCTAAAGGGATGCATACCCAGCAGCTATCCTCATTAGAGACCTGCAGGTGCACAGCTGATTGATAATTATGAAACAATTCTCATTAGACTCACTTTCCCACACCGGGATTTCTTCAGAATAACAAAAGGTAGGAATCTGCAACAAAGTTTGTTAAAATCCTTGTAACATACATTAGATCACCAGGGAGGAATGTTTTTTTCCCAACAAAAGTGGAGTTACACGTTAAGTTTGGGAGCAAGGGAACCCCGAGTAAGAGGGAATAGGAACACACCAAGTACATGGACCGATGGAAGTCCGAGAGCCCGCATGTAATCCCATGAGATACCAGGGATCTGGTGGACACTACCAGTTGTTGGAGATCACCAGTTATGAATTAACTGGTAAAGGTTTGCTTGGGCAGCAGTTAGTTTAGTGTCTGGACTATGTTGTGCCTGCTATTTGTTCTGCCATGAAGAATTTCAGTAAAGTTTCATTGGGTGTTTCATGCATGGTCTGAAGTCATTCAAAGGGGTGCATGATGGTTGCTGGCATATGAAAGATCAGGGTCAGTAAAGCACATTTGGAGTATGAAGCAAAGCCACTACTAAAGGTTAACACTGCAAGACAAGTTAGAGGAGAAAATCAGTTGCTATGTGTAGCCAGCAACTAGTTCAAAGTACAAAGCAGCCGGTCATGAAGCATGATACTTGGCGAAGGTGACAGGTCCTCCAGTAGCGAAGGGGTTGGTCAGTTCCCCAATAACAATTAGACTAAACTCACAGTATGAATACCCCACATACCTAGCCGCATGGTACGGGAGAGTGAAGGAGTTAAGTGAGAGCATGCATGAGGTCCGCACTAGTGCTCGGCACGACCCCATTCTACCACTTGGAGTAAGGTGGCAGAGGTATGCTGACCTGGTGGAGTTGGCATGTGATAGGGTTGAAATAATGACTTAGAGTTCCACTTTAATTGTTTCTGTTTTTTTCTTACCTGTGTACGTATCAATTGTTCTATTTAAATTGTTTGTGCTCCTTTCTTACCTATGTACGTATCAATTGTTCTATCAATCTGTATCTAGATGGAATTTGGAACTGCTGAATAATCATTACATGTTCGCTGATGAGAAACTCTTTGTACCTTAACCTCATTTGGTAATGCCGATAAGATTACTGCTTTTGGAACTGCCTATAAAAGAAGTAAAGGGAGCAGTCCTTTTTTGGGATGCTCAGAACTTTGATACAGACATACCTGACTCTGTGTCTTAATTCCTATATGAAGCAATAATTAGACAAAGCAATATAAACTATAAGCAACTTGTTTAAAAGTTGAACCTAACATTTTGGCGCCCGGACGAGGGACTCGCCGATGATACTACAAGAGGTGGACGAACGTGGCTGACGGAACAAAAAGACAGGCATTCCGGGAACCACAGATCAAAAAAAAACCTGCGCAGGTAAGAAAAAGCTTTATTTTTCTTATATTCTGTGCTCCCCTGATTTGTGCCTATCCGTTCTGTCAGTTACGGTTCTCCTGGTTTTAAAACACCAGCCTCTGTAGTGGTGAGTCTAGAATTACTGGATATTTTAGTTTATATTGCTGGAATTATTTGTTTGTTTTGTCTGTCTTGTCTGTCTTGTCTGTCTTGTTGAGAAAGTGAATGAGCCTTGTCAAGGATGGTATGAGTTAGAAGGGGATTGCCGAACTAAGCAACGGAATGCGCCTTACCTCACACGATTGGGAACCTGAGGGCTTGTGAGCTTGGGGGTCTGACGCTTATGCTTAACCTCACATCTAACTCATAAACCATAGACGGGTTGAGAGTATAAGCCCTGTCTGCTCCATAAAGCAGGGATAAGAGTGTATGAGAGGGATTCTCAGATACGGGGAGGGAATAAGGTCTCAGCAAAGTCCCGAGATCTAGTCGGATACCTGGCCACTTAAAGGAATGCTTGTATATATTGTAGCCGCATTTTTGTATATGTTGTAGCCGCATTCTGGTTTGTTATTGGGCTAGCATATAAAGTAATTATTTATTATTGGGCTAGCATATAAAGTAATTCGGTTTCAGAAATCTCATTCCGGAGAGGTTTCTAGAATTCTAGCACCCTAGGAGGAAGGCAACGAGGAACTAGTGTAACTTAGCTGGTTTGCTATTGGGCTAGCATATAAAGTAATTATTCATTCTTGTATATGTTGTAGCCGCATTATATTGTACACTAAGTGTCCCACACGCTACCTAGGCAGGACTGTTAGAATGGGCCAGAGGAACACAAAACCCCGTCAGGGAATTGTGGCACACTATACGGTGCCACAGATAATTAAGAACATTTATGGGAAAACCGAAGCACAGGACTTAAAGGATGTCCTTCGTAAATTTAAGGTGAAAGGAGCAGCGGGCTTAGACCCGGATGTATGGAGTGAAATAAAAAGGGACAGACAAGGAGAGGTGTTAGAGAAGCAATGGATGCGTCAGGTTCAATGCTTAATTAAGGTCTCAAATAGAGCGAAAGAAGAGGGGTGGAAGTATAATCCAGATTGTGATGGTTGGGATATGAAAGATAGAAGAACAAAAAATGTCGAGGCTCCCAGCTCAGCCATCCCACCCCCATACACTGACGTAGAACGCAAACCACACAAGATATATCCGGTACTTGAGGGGAGAGGATGGGTTTGTCAGGATTGTGGAGCACAAAACCCAGAATGGGCAGTAGAATGTGTGCATTGTGGGGCACAAAAACCTCATCCAGAAACTGTAGCTCCCGTACGCACTGATACACGCATTGTTCAGGTAAACAATCCAGAATTTGGACAAGCAGCCCATCCAAATGCCCCGCCTACTGTCACTCGTAGAATGCAAATAAGGACTTGGGCACCATGGTCGGCAGACACCCTTATGGCATTAATACAGAGCGCCCCAGACCCGGTAGCAAAGCCAGCTGCTTTTTGTAGATTTGTGACACAGTTAATGAATACACATGAAGCGACCTGGCAGGATGGGGAGGATCTATGCAGACACAAAATGACTCTGACCCTGTTTAACCAGTTTATGACAGAAATAGGTCCACACAGACCTGCAGGACAAGTTGATGGGGATGGCAATTTAGAGACAGGACATGTCAGACATATAGACTCAAGGGCCCCTTTTATTGCTAGATTAGAAGCTTTTTGTCAGGCAAAACAACAGGAGAGGGGGTCCATATCACCCATGAAGCAAATGCCAGGACAGACTGTATCGGAATTTTACTTATCTATGGAAAGTATGATGGCAGATGAGGGATTGGACTTGGCCCTGCCAGTCACAATCCGAGCCTTCAATAGACAATTTATGGAGGGATTAATTCCACAGATAAGTGAGAGACTGAAAGCCTGCACACCAGAGTGGAGGGCAACTAGAGATAGAGGGACGTTGTTACAAAAAGCGCAAGGCATAGAGGCGGACTTAGCAGAAACCAAGTTAATCAGAGAAGGAACCAGCCCAGGGACAACAAAAATAGTCATATCAGGCAGCAGGGAGATGGTCCACGAGCATGACTCGCCCCGGTTTTAGAAAAATCCAAAACAACAATGCTTAAGACAAATATAACGGTTGGTAATAAGAAAATCTCTTGTTTAGTCGATACAGGAGCTTCACGCTCGTTACTTTCTGACTCCGAACTACTCCCTGGCCAAAAATCACCTGACACTTTACTAATAACTGGATATGATGGCATTTTAGCCGACGCCCCGCTTACAAAACCTCTGAAAGTTAAAGTAGGAAACCACATGTTCCTTTCACGCTTTCTGGTATCCAGAGGAGCCCCCACTAATTTGTTAGGAGCTGACATTTTGCAGAAAATAGGAGCTAACATTACCTATCACCCAGATGGCACTGTCACCTTAGCTATAGGGGATAATCAAGAACACATGGAGATGTGTAACCTGATACAATACCTAGAGGAGGAATCGGAATTGTCCGGCACACCTCCTTCAGACTTAGATCAGATTTTGTCGTCCCTTCCAGGAGAACTATGGGAAAAACATCCAGCTGATGTTGGACTTTTGCCCATACCTCCGGTTACCCTACAGCTGATTCCAGGAGCAGTGCTTCCCCAACAAAAGCAGTATCCACTTAGTGCACCCCAAGAGACGGCCATAGAAATGCAGGTCCAATCCTTCTTAAAAAGTGGAGTTCTAAAAGAGGTAAAATCACCGGCAAACACTCCCTTGTACCCGGTTAAAAAGAAATCAGTAGCCGGTAGTCCGGTTAAGTATAGAATGGTCCAAGACCTTAGAGCGGTCAACAAAATACTAGCCCCGATGACACCTTTAGTACCCAATCCACATACATTACTGTCACAAATACCATCAACCAGTATGTACTTTATGGTTATAGATTTAGCGAATGCTTTCTTTTCCGTCCCGCTTGCTGAAGAATGCCAACTTTGGTTCGCATTTTCAATAAAAAATCGGCAACTAACCTGGACACGCCTACCTCAGGGTATGGCGCATTCACCTACCTTGTATTCGCAAGCATTGCAAACGGTGTTGGGAGAATGGGTACCACCAGATTCCTGTGTATTGTTACAATATGTGGATGATTTATTGTTATGCTGCCCTGACAAAGAAACTTGTTTGGCCACCACCCTTAATTTGTTGCGATTTTTGGCAGAAAAAGGTTGCAAGGTTAATAAGAAAAAGTTACAAGTGTGTCAGGAAAAAGTTATCTTTTTGGGACATTGTATATCACAGGGTACGAGACATCTCACTGAGGAGAGGGTTCAAGTGATAAAGGGAATGTTACCCCCACGGAATTTCAAACAATTGCGTATGTTTTTAGGTATTGTGTCATATTGTAGACAGTGGATACCACATGCTAGCGCTTTGATGCAGCCATTATACGATTGTTTGAAAATTGTACCGTATATGCTTACAGAAATAGCTTATGAGTCGTTTATCACTTTGAAAAAGTTGTTGATTTCTGCCCCGGCTATTGGTATACCAGATTACACCAAGATATTTAATCTGTACATTGCTGAGATCACTGGACACGCCACAGGTGTTCTGACACAGGCACATGTAAAACAAAGACCAGTCGCTTACTTTTCAGCAGCATTAGATCCAGTATCTAGAGGTTCACCGTCTTGTGTACGGGCGGTAGCTGCAGTGTCAATTATCATAGATAAGTCATCAGAGATTGTTCTAGACAATCCAGTCGTAGTGCATACCACACATGACATACATGCAATCTTGTCTCAGGTACAGCCCAAACACATTTCAATGGCTAGGCAATTAAGATTACAGTGTACTTTACTCTTACCTCCAAATGTTACTTTTCAGCGCTGTACAACTTTAAATTTGGCTACCTTTTTGCCTCTTCAGTCACCAGATCTGGCAAGGGGGAATGATAGTACTAATAGTACTAGTGAGAAAGGAAATGAGGTACCTGACACTCTTTTGTTTAAACAAGTAGATGAACACGATTGTTTTCAGCTCATGGAACAGGAGACAATGGGATTCCCACACGTTACAGATACACCAATTTTAAACGCTGAGTACACCTTGTATATAGATGGTAGTAGGTTTGCTGATGACAAGGGTAAATATCACACAGGGTATGCTGTAGTGACTGATACGCAGGTAATTGAAGCACAGGCCTTACCAGCCCACATGTCAGCACAGGAAGCAGAATTAAAAGCTTTAGAACAAGCAGCAGGTACACCTGTAAAACATGGAGAAGGGATTAAGAGAGTCCTGAACAATCTTCAAAAGGTTAAACGAGTAGCCATTATGAAGATAGCGGCACACACGAGCGCAAAAACAATTGAGGCAAAAGGAAATGCATTTGCAGATTTGACTGCAAAACAGGCAGCTCTAGGGGAAGGAAGCCCTGAGACCTTAGCAGCGGTAGAGGTGAGTATCCCAGAACCAACATGGCAGCAGCTGAGTAAATTACAGGAGCAAGCAGGGGAGAGCGAGAAAGATAAGTGGGTCAGAATGGGAGCAGCACCAGACCTTGACAATGTATGGAGGGAAGGAGGCAAAATATGCCTGCCTGCCTCTCTGTACCCAGAAATGGCAGCGGCAGTTCACCTACCCACACACGTCGGTTCCAATTCCATGTATAGGATTGTGAACCAAGGATGGCTCGCCCCTGGATTCAGTAGCACTGCAAGAAACTACTGTGCAGCCTGCCAAATCTGTCTCCTGAATAACCCAGGACAGAGAGTAAAAACCCCACGAAAACACCAGGTCCGGGCCCAATACCCCTTCCAGAGACTGCAAATTGATTACATACAAAATGCCTAAGAGCGGCCCTTTTGAATTTGTCCTCGTGTGTATCGATTTATTCTCAGGTTGGCCCGAAAGTTATCCAGTAAAATCGGCTACAGCTAAAGCCACAGCTAAGAAACTGATCACTGAGTTAATACCTAGGTTTTGTCTTCCTGAAACCATAGAATCAGATAGGGGGACACACTTTACAGGAGAAATCATGCAGAATGTGATGACCATGTTAGGGGTTCAACAAAGTTTTCACACCCCTTACCACCCACAGAGTTCAGGATCAGTGGAGAGAGTAAATGGGACAATAAAGTTAAAAATACAAAAAGCCATGCAAGAGTTAAACAAGCCTTGGCCAGAATGCCTGCCTTTGGCTTTGTTCTCTATAAGGTACACTCCAACAGGAAAGACAGGATTATCCCCATATGAGATACTTTTTGGGAATGCACCTAGATTGGGTTTATACTTTCCACAGAGTATGCAATTGCAATGTGATAGTTTGACTGCATATGTGATACAATTACAACAACGTCTAACTAAGATCCACAAAAGTGTGTATTCTTCTCTTCCAGACCCTAATTCAATAACAGGTACACATACTCTGCTACCAGGGGATTATGTATATGTGAAGAAACACACCAGAAAGACATTGGAACCCAGGTTTGAAGGTCCTTACCAAGTACTCTTGACCACAGCCACCTCAGTAAAGCTGGAAGGAAAACCTACCTGGATACACGCATCACATTGCAAGAAACAACCCGAGAAAACAACATGATGAAATATCTACTTACAGATTTTTTGTTGAAGATTGTTGTTTTACAAATATATGCATGGACTCCTGGTATTAATGTACTTGAAGTAGAGGAAACAACAACTTTCGAATGGGCTATAGATGATCCTAAAGTAGCAAATTATTATTGACAAAGGTAGACTAGTACATCTTTCCTCACAGATACAACAGGATACTGCACCACATTGGTGGGATATATTTAGTGGAATGTCTTCTACAGCAACCAATACCTTTCACTGGTTGTTAAGTCCAATGGTAATTATTATTCTAATATTAATATCACTTACAATCACGAATATATGTGTATACAGGAAAATAAATAGGAAAATTAGGAGAATAGACAGGGTATACTGATAAGTGTGTATTGACATCACCCTACTCCTATAAAACTCCTCTTCTTGAATTTTAAGATGTTGGTAATACCTAGGGGGATGGGTTCTACCCCTCTGACAACTCGCGGTCAGGGAAAGGACTCTGGGGAAAAACTGACTAGAACTTATTCATGAGGACCCAGGGGGAAGGAGAGGATGATGTCAAAGGGGGAAATTGATAGGGTTGAAATAATGACTTAGAGTTCCACTTTAATTGTTTCTGTTTTTTTCTTACCTGTGTACGTATCAATTGTTCTATTTAAATTGTTTGTGCTCCTTTCTTACCTGTGTACGTATCAATTGTTCTATTTAAATTGTTTGTGCTCCTTTCTTACCTATGTACGTATCAATTGTTCTATCAATCTGTATCTAGATGGAATTTGGAACTGCTGAATAATCATTACATGTTCGCTGATGAGAAACTCTTTGTACCTTAACCTCATTTGGTAATGCCGATAAGATTACTGCTTTTGGAACTGCCTATAAAAGAAGTAAAGGGAGCAGTCCTTTTTTGGGATGCTCAGAACTTTGATACAGACATACCTGACTCTGTGTCTTAATTCCTATATGAAGCAATAATTAGACAAAGCAATATAAACTATAAGCAACTTGTTTAAAAGTTGAACCTAACACATGGGCTCAGCGGTGTCCCTCCTAAATGTAAATACTTGACAGCAAGGTGTGTACAAAGTACTTCACTGAGGTCCTCTGTACTTTAAACTACTGCACAGTGCACACAGTGTATGGCTCATCTATAAGCCGGGGTGCCGCCATAATCTTAAACTTTCACATGAACACACCTGGTCCCGGGCATTGATGAGCATGCACATGCACGAAAGGTACCCCCACATGCAGGGCGAAGGGGCCCCCAGATATGTTTTGCACTCACACTTAAGCAAACTGACCACAAGTGAACTATGTGCAGGACCAGCTTTTCCAAGTGGTTCTGGGTATGGTACACCTAACTATTCCCAGGCACAGATTGAGGCACTCATGCTACACAAACAAACTGGACAAAGGGGGTGAACCAGTGGCGGCTGGTGTTTTTTATTTTGGGGGGGGCAGCAAACAACCCCCCGGGCCGTCGGTGGAGCGGCACTAGCACAACTACCACCTACCCCCTCTCTTGCGGCACGGCACTAACACCCCCCCAACCCACCATCACCACCTGCTGTGGCAGGTTCGGGGAAAGCTGCTCTGGTGTCCTCTCCTGGAACAGCTTCTGCTGTGTCTCCTCTCTGCTCCCTCCCGTCACTAGGCATCCATTAGAATCGCCTGACGTTTTGGCCAGTCAGGAAACAGGTTTCATACCTGCTTCCCGATTGGCCGGGAGGAGAATCAGTGTTGCAACAGCGAATTTTCATAGAAAATTAATTTCATAGAAATTCTTTCCCACAAATTCACGTGCATCAGACCTGAATTATTTTTCATCTTCTTGACCTTCTTGATTCTTCTCAGTCATAAATTGCTATAGCAGGGGAAGGGTGTGACAGACCTCCTAGCACCATGCTTGGGTGCTTTCTCCAAGATACAGCTTCCTCCACTCTGGAACCAGGAACTAGGTATTATACCTGAGAATTGCACCCAAGAACTAGACGACACTAGCTTAGGTGCAACGTGGAACTCACTTTATTGTAAATTCACACTGAATTTATACCACACAAACTCAGTTATGAGCTTGATCACATTATTCTAAACAATACAAACTGTAAACAGTAATAGCAGTACATCTAATGAACAGCTAGCATAAACATAAACAGTAAGCTAATTAACACAAACATATAACACTACACAATAGTGTCAGGAGACTAGCCTGAGAAGAGCTTCCTGTAGGCCTGGCACAGGGGCCAATTTCCAATATGGTCACACCCGCATGAATACGTGCACACATGCTGCGAATGCTCGTTCGCGCGTAATGCATGTCAGATCCTGGCGCCCTCTGGCCTTTAAAAGGGTGACTGTAGCATGGACATAGACATTGCTAACTATGTTCAGCTTCCTGCTTCCTGTTCTGCGTTTGCTGTTGTTTCTGTTCACCTGTTACTGACCCTCTTGTCTTGTTCCCATCCCTGACCTCGGATTGCTCACGGATCTTCTCTTGTCTCCTGTCCTGTGTAAGACCTTGACTTACCTAACCACGATTCTGATATCTGATCTTCTGACCACTGGCTTCCTGACCTCTGCTATTGTCCCTGACCATACCTTCTGCTGTGCCCCATCTGCTGTGATACACCTTGATGGCTACCTGTTGTACCCAGCCTGCAGCACCTATCTACAGTACTCCCCTGCTGCTCCAGTCTGCAGTACTTACCTACTGTTTTCAGCCTGCTGCACTTACCATTACAACCCATTTCCTGCTGTGTGCAGCCTGCACCACCTTCAGCTCTCCTGAGTCCTACTGCACACCTCATCTGGTATCCACCGGCAGAGAGATCTCCATACCACCATCCCTCATCTGTGGCACAGCTGGCAATCCCTTCTTCTTTGGGCTTTGTGTTCCCTGTTATCACATCCAGGGGCTCCAAGCACTCAGCCGCAAGGAGAGCCCTCTCAGCATTTCGGCTTCAGGACAAAGTACGTGACAAATAGTTTGGTAACAGGGTGAAGTGGACACAATACTAGCAGACAGACAGAAACAATAGGTGACTCAATTAATAATGGGAGTTCACACCTAGGAGGCACACAATGGGGAATTATACCATGAGAGAAAGACACCTTATAAGACAGATTATAGCAGGAGACCCCAGCATCAAGTTGTTTTGAGATGATTATATTAACATCTATTCTAAGTCTCTGAGTCTAAGAGGGGGGTGAAGCAGTCATTGCTGGTTTGGGCACAGAGGACCCAAATCTGTATCCAGGTCTGTGTGTTTTGGGGAGATATGAACCCAAATCCAAAACAAAACCACTCCAAAGGTTCTCCAGGCACACACCTCCGAAAGAATAGAGCCCCCTCAAAAGCCAGGGCCCATAGTCAGTAGACAAGAGGCTACACTGCAGTCCCCTCAAAAAGAACCTGTTCCGGTTGGGTCTGTCACAAAGGGCTTTACCGAAAACATGTACTTTCATTTGGTAGTCCATAACTTGACAGCTGACATCACTGTTGTCATACCTTCGGAACCTGTGGAAGATTCTGTTGTTTTCTTGATCAATGAAACAGTGAAACATTTGCTGAATGTCAGCCATAACAGCAACTGATTCTTGTCTGAAGCAGAGAAAAATTTCTATAAGGTTGTTGTTCAGAATAGACCCTGTGAGAAGAACATCATTGAGGGTAACACCTTCATATTGAGCACTTGAATCAAAAGACCACTCTTATCTGATCTGGCCTGCGAGTACACGCCAAAGCATAAGCGGTACCGACATTCCTCTCTTTCTTTCAGAGGTGGTACAGGCTTAGCATGATCTCTCTTTTTTCTGCATACAGTAAACAAAGTGTTTTTTCATCTCTGGTTTTCTGTTCAGGGTGCATTGTAAAGAAGTAAATTGTGCTTCTGCATGCTGAACACTCTTTGTTAGTTTCTTTCTTGAGGCACGAAATGGTAGTTGTGCCATCCCGCTGTTGGAATTGCCCTGATAGAACTCGTTGTCTTCAATGGTGGCTGCCAGCTCATTATCTTTATTCGTTACATCGAACACTGTGGTGCTGACATTATTCTCCCAGAAATGAAGATCCTTGTTATTGCCTCGTTTGAAGAACTGTTGTATGCCTTTACTGCAAAGTTTTTCTTTCACATGGTAGTGGTGTGGGCACTGTTCAAAACAAGTAATGCATTGTTTGGCAGGACAGTTGTCTTGAAAGAAGAAACTGTAGCAGACCTCCTGACATAACTCAGACAGACATTGCCTATGATGACCCAGCCTAGGTCCAGGCATTGGGCATATGGTGCACTCTCTGTGACAAAGCAGCGGTCACAAGGTTTCTCAAGAGGAGCATGGACCTGAGCAGCAAGAATTTTGTCACCCAAAGGAGAAGTGAGACTGGTGCGAACCGTAGCCAGAATACGATCAGGAGGAATCACAGGGACTGGAACCGACTCCATCTTGGAAGTGGAGGAAAATTGTTGTGACAAAGCGTCATCCCTTACATTCTTAGTACCGGGTAAGAATGAGACAATGTTATTGAAACTAGACAAGAAAAGAGCCCATCGCACCCTTCTGGGAGAAAGGCGTTTAGCCTCAGACAAGAATGTGAGATTCTTATGGTCAGTAAGAATGAGAACCGGCACAGTGGTACCTTCCTCCATTCTTTCAGGGCTAAAATGATCGCTAACAGCTCTCTGTCACCAATCTCATAATTGCACTCTGCAGGTGACAATTTCTTGGAAAAGTAGCCACAAGGATGCATAATGCTCTCAGAGGTAGGACGTTGAGACAGAAGGGCACCAACTCCAGTCTCAGAAGCATCAACCTCAAGGATAAAAAGGTAACGTAGGATCAGGATGTGCCAACACAAGAGCAGAAACAAAGGCATCCTTGAAACTCTCAAAAGCCTTAATGGACTCCGGAGACCAACTCTGTGGGTTACCGTCCTTTCTGGTCATATCAGTCAGGGGCTTGACCAGAGACGAGAAGTTAAGAATAAACTTCCGATAATAGTTGGCAAAGCCAAGAAAACACTGCAGAGGACGTAAACCCACGGGTCGGGGGCCACTGTAGCACTGCTAAAAGTTTCTCTGTGTCCATCGAAAAACCAGCAGTGGAAATGACATAGCCCAGGGATTTAACCTGTTCACAATGGAATTCGCACTTCTTCAATTTACAATAGAGATTGTTCTCTCTTAGTTTCTGAAGCACACGACAGACATCTGTGTGGTGGCTCTCCAGGGACTTGGAAAATAAGAGGATATCGTCAAGATAAACCACCATACATAACTGCAACAAATCTCGGAGGACATCGTTATTCCTGGAAAACTGCTGGAGCGTTACAAAGGCCAAAAAGCATTACAAGGTACTCATAATGGCCTGTTCTGGTATTAAAAGCAGTTTTCCACTCATCGCCCACCTTAATACTCACAAGATTGTATGTCCCTCTCAAATCAAGCTTCGTGAAAACCGTTGCTCCCTTGAGGTGGTCAAATAACTCCGTAATCAACTGAATCGGGTAGGCATTCTTAATCATGAAACGATTGAGACCCCTATAATCAATACAAGGTCTCAGTTCACCACTCTTCTTCTTCACAAAGAAGAAACCAGCATCAGCAGGAGACGAGGATTTGCTGATGAAACCTGGAGAAAGTGCATCAGAAAAGTACTCCTCCATGTCCTTATCCTCCAAGATCGACAAAGGGTAAACCTGGCCACGAGGGGGTATGGCACCAGGTTGAAGGTCAATTGCGCAATCATACGGCTGGTGTGGAGGCAAACTACCGGCTTGACCTTTGTCAAAGACATCGCTAAAATTGCGGTACTCCTCTGGCAGGGAGGAGAGTGAAGAGGTGCCCAAGACATTGGCTTCCTCCTGGAAGCATGTCTTACTGCATTGTGGCAACCAGGAGAGAACCTCAGCACGGAGCCAAACAAAAGAGGGGTCGTGCCTCTGTAACCACGGATAACTAATAACCTGCGGGAAACTTAGGTGAGGAAATAACTTGGATTTTGATTATCTCATGGTGAAGAGCCCCTACGGCCATGGACAACAGAACAGTCTCATGGGTCACATGGGCAGGCTGTTGAGTTCTCCCGTCAAGAGCCTCAATGGCAAGTGGAGTGTTACGCAGCTGCAGCGGAATCGAGTGCTTCGATACAAAGGCAGCATCAATGAACAGGCCTGCAGCCCCAGAGTCGATTAGAGTCTGTATCTCGACGGACGACTCAGCCCAAGAAAGGGTAACCAAAACCATGGGCTTATCCTTCTGGATAACTGGGGATGAAAAAATGCCACATAAGGTCTGTCCGTGACAAGACCTCAAGGTTCGGGTGTACCCTGGACAGTTAGGACAAGACTTCAAAAAGTGACCTGCCTGGCCACAATAAAAGCACAATCTCTCCCTCCACCTAAGGGTTCTCTCATCCTCAGAGATACGCGTGAAGCCCAAGTGCATGGGTTCATCTTCACAGATTGACTCGGTACCAGGAGGCATGGGAGGTGAGGGAGGCAAGGGTGGGACTGCAAAGTTTGGAGACAAATGTACAGGAGGCTTCTGCAAGGGCTCATTAAAAGGGAGTCTTTCTCTGAGTCTGGAGTCAATGAGGATGGCAAACGTGATCAACTTCTCCAGCTCACAGTGTATATATTTTGGGCTGCTATCTCATCCTTGATGGCATCCGAGAGACCATGATAAAAAGCAGCCACGAGGGCCTCATTGTTCCAAGCAACCTCTGCTGCCAAAGTACAGAATTCAATGGCGTAATTGGCAACAGTTCTCATACTCTGTTTGATGGACATGAGGCCCTTGGCAGCAGAAGCGGAGAGTGCGGGAACGTCAAATACCCTTTTAAAAGAAGCCACAAACTCAGGGTAACTCAAGACAACAGGTTTTTGCGTCTCCCATAGAGAGTTTGACCAGGCCAAGGCTCTCAGAAAGCAAAGATATCACAAAACCTACTTTGCTTCTGTCTGTGGGAAACGCCTGGGGCAGCATCTCAATGCATATATCAACATGGTTGAGAAACCCTCTGCATTGGACTGGATCTCCCACAAATCGCTGGGGAAGCAGAATGGAACCAGACATACCTCTTATAGTGGTAATATTCGAGGCGGGTGCCTGCACAGAGACTGGAGCAGCAGCAGGGACGGCCTGCAACACAGGTTGTACCGGAGCAGCCACAGTGGGAGATTCCAGGTAAACCGTGCGACTCAGGAGTGTTTGTAACACCATGGTAAATTGATCTATGCGGTGATCCTGCTCATCTAAAAAAATATAATCAACAAGTTGATTGACTGCATCTTCTGAAATCACAGCCTTCCCTACTGTCAGAAACCATGAATCAGACTGATACAGAAGTACAGTTAAATAACACTTGTTTAATAATAATAAAAAAAGGTAAACAGAGTAAACATTGTCAAAACATAGCAGAGTTCAGGAACCGGAACGATTAGTCAGACAAGCCAAAACGTCAGGGAACCAGAGAGGAGCGTAGTAGAACAGCAAGCAGTATCTGGAACCAGAAGGAATGTCAGCCAAGCAAGTCTTTAACAGGAACACAGGAGAGCGTCTCTAGAGATGTGACCAAGGCGAAGGCAGAGATCATCTGGACTGGATGGCTTAAGTAGGCAGGACTGACGAGCAGGATATCATCAACAGGTGAGTCACTGTGGAGAGATAGGAGCTGGAATTAGCCGACAGCTGAGCGGCCAGCTTTGAGAAGGAAGGGCTGGACCCCACTTGGCCTTCAGAACGGACTTAATTCTTCGTGGCATAGATTCAGCAAGGTGTTGGAAACATTCCTCTGAGATTTTGGTCCATATTGACATGATAGCATCACGCAGTTGCTGCATATTTGCCAGCTGCACATCCATGATGTGACTCTCCCCCCTTTCACCACATCCCAAAGGTGCTCTATTGGATTGAGATCTGGTGACTGTGGAGGCCAATGGAGTACAGTAAACTTATTGTCATGTTCAAGAAACCAGCGGTGAGATGATTTTGATTTGAGCTTTGTGACATGGTGCATTATCCTGCTGGAAGTTCCTGTTTTCTGTGTCTTCAGCTCTGACTTTCAGGGACTTGACCTTTGTTTGTAATGTATGGAGAGATAGCCAGGGGTGTAAATATAGGGGTCACAAGAGTCGACCCAGCTCAAGGCTGCAGAGGGCCCTTCAGCTCCCCTGTCAGGTTTGTCTACACTTGTGCCTGAGCCAGAGTCGGAGTCGGGGGCGGAGCTGACGGTCTTAGGTGCGGATGACTGTCGCCCTATGGTTCAAGGTTTCTTGCACCAGGGCCCTGAATGTTCTAGTTATGTCTCTGGAGATAGTGTTTGCTTATGTAACTTATCTTCCATGTGGCTCACTCTCTGTTGCATGATGGTTATGCAGCAGCGAAGGGAGTCCAGATCCTGACATACCAGGCCTATATCTGTCTGTACCATGCTCTATTTTGGTGGTAAGAGCATTCTGGCAAGAGGTAATTGCTGCAACCACCATCTCCAAGCTGACAGAGTCCGGGGAGACTGTGGCAGAGGGGGCAGCAGAAGGCACAATATCTGCAGGCTAGGGGCTATTTGGGCCCTCCCCAACTGCTTCTGCTGATTCCCTGGTGGCTTTTTGGGTGCTGGCAGCCTGCCCTTGGGCACCCCCGGGTGTCACAGAGCATCTGGAAAAAAGACCTGGTGGTGAGAAGTAGCAATAGCAAGGCCTTTGCAGCTACAGGAGCAAAAGGAGAGAGCAGAGTTCTGTGTGTGAGCTGCCATGTCACTGTGATCAGAAGGACATGTGTGCACTCTCCCTTCTGCCTGTGCTGGCTCTGCTTACTGGCAAGCAGCGCTGAGGAACAGCCTGGAGGCACCTGGATCGGCGGGGAGGTTGTGGGGGCCTATGCAAGGTGGACTGGCGGGTGTATTTTGCTTCAGAAGCCTCCAATCCCCAATGCAGAAGTAGAGCTTGGCAATTAGAGGACCAGCTCCAATGCCACTCCTTTGTTATCTTCGCTGTGTGCTTAGGATCGTAGTCCCGTTGGAAGATGAACCTTCACCTCAGTCTGAGGTCCAGAGCACTCTGGAGCAGGATGTCTCTGTACATTGCTGCATTGATCTTTCCCTTGACCCTGACTAGTCTCCCAGTTCCTGCCGCTGAAAAACATCCCCACAGCCACCACCATGCTTCACTGTAGGGATGGTATTGGCCAGGTGATGAGTGGTGCCTGGTTTCCTCCAGACATGACGCTTGCCATTCAGGCCAAAGAGTTCAATCTTTGTTTCATCAGACCAGAACATTTTGTTTCTCATGGTCCAAGAGTCCTTCTGGTGCCTTTTATCAATCTCTGGGCGGGCTCTCATGTGCCTTTTACTGAAGACTGGCATCAGTCTGGCCACTCTACCATACAGGCTTAATTGGTGGGGTGCTGCAGAGATGATTATTCTTCTGGAAAGTTCTCCTCTCTCCACAGAGAAACGCTGGAGCTCTGTCAGAGTGACCATCTAAAGACCTTCTTATCTGATTGCTCAGTTTGGCCAGGCATCCCGCTCTATGAAGGGTTCTAGTTGTTCCAAACTTCTTCCATTTACAGATGATGGAGGCCGCTGTACTCATTGGGACCGTCAATGCTGCAGAAATTTTTCTGTACCCTTCCCCAGATCTGTGCCTCGATACAATCTTGTCTCTGAGGTCTACAGACAATTCCTTGGACTTCATGGCTTGGTTTGTGCTCTGACATGCACTGTTAACTGTGGGACCTTATATAGACAGGTGTGTGCCTTTCCAAACCATGTCCAATCAACTGAATTTACCACAGGCGGACTTCAATCAAGTTGTAGAAACATCTCAAGGATGATCAGTGGAAACAGGATGCACCTGAGCTCAATTTTGAGTGTCATGGCAAAGGCCGTGAATACTTATGTAAATGTGATTTTTTCATTTTTATTAAAATGGCAAAGATTTCAAACAAACGTCTTTCATGTTGTCATTATGGGGTATTGCTTGTAGAAGTTTGAGGAAAATAAGGAATTTAATCCATTTTGGAATAAGACTGTAACATAACAAAATGTGGAAAAAGTGAAGTGCTGCGAATACTTTCCGGATGCACTGTATTAGCACAATGTTGAACTGTAATTAGACCCAGAAATAAAATCAAAGGAGAGAAAGTAATGCTCATGTGCACAGTCTTATATTGTAAATGCCTTTTAAAAATCATAAAAATGGGGGCATTTGGCAGAAGCACTATGAAAGGTCACCTTAGTTCACCTTATTTTATGGTCATCAGTACCAGTTTGCAAGCAGCTAATTTTTCTTCTATAACTGCCTAGCCATTGACGTACAATATATCATATACCATAATAAGAATGGATAAACAAAAGCAAAAAAAGCGCCTCTAAGTGCAGAATTACAATCTTGTAATAACCCCAAAAAGGACTAAAAATACTTACAGGATCTGCAGTAAATTACTGCAGATCCTGTAAGTGTTTTTAATCCTTTTTGGAGATATTAAAAGTTTGTAAATCTGCACTTAGAGGTGCCTTTTTTGCTTTTGTTTGTCTACTAGAGATTGCTCCTCTCTGCGAGTGTAGCCCTGAGTGCTGAAGAACATATACACACATTGGATCATCCAAATCCTAATTTTTTACATAGACATTTTTTAGATATAGACAATTTCTGCCTGGTCCTTTTATCCAGAGCGCCCTTATATATAATTTTATGATAAGAATGGATGCATTCTCTCCCATTTACAATACATTTTCTTTCATTCAAGCTTCAATTACAGACAGTACAATCATCATAAGCAGTGAGATCATTGTCAATAATATCTCTCTTCTATTTATAGTCATTCACAGAAAAGTAATATATTTCTAAATCCAGCAGACGTGAGAAGAGACGGAGACAGTGCTTGTCAAAAGTAGCATGGGACGGAGCTGCATTAGTCATATATTTTGCATCAGTACAGGAAATGCATTATGAATGAACATTTGAACACCTGCATAGCTGGATGCTGAGCCTTGCGGTTTACAGAAAAATGGATAAACAGACATTACGGATAGCTGCCAAAAAATATTAAAGGAATATTCCAGTCCAACATGAAACATTTTTGTTTAAATGGACTGAAGTGAGACAGCTTGTCTACCAGCTGATTGCATTCTGGTATTCTATATTTTAGCTGGGTGTCCCATTGACTAAAATCCATAGTTGCCAATATGATCATTATCTGAATGGCCTGGAGTCTCAGCCTGTAAAAGTGTAGGTAAGCAAGTACTGTGGTTCCAGCCCCACCTTCTCTCTGAGTCTATGCAACTGCTGCCTCATTCCCAAGCACTGCAGCATGAGAAGGAGATTACATAACACGGAATTGGGTGACAAGAATCTTCAATTAGATAAAATGCAGAATAAATAAAACTGAATGGCCCCTCTGATTTAGAAGATTTTTTAGTATTTACTTGATAGCATTAGAATTCGCTAGATTTAATGTGTTCACTGGCATTGATCCTTAAAAAGTAACTTCACTTCTGTTGAGGAAAAATCAATCCCCTCTGGGTGATCAATGTACATTGCAGAGTTCTTTCTCAAAGGTTGTAGCAGATTCCTACCATTTGTTGCTGTGAAGAATTAGCTCTTTGTTTTACCAGACTGATCACATATTCATTCTGAATGGGGGGATGGTGTTCATTATTAATCCGCTGATCCACTTTCTGTGCTCTAATGAGGAAAGCTGCAATATCTGCATCCTGTTAGAAGTAATTCACCCTTGAGGAATATCTCACCCAAACTTACATTTCTATTGCAGGGGATGCCTAAAAGCTGACTTTTATCTTAGTGTAGACTGCTGGGAAAATCAGTGATCCAATCATATAGGAAATTACATTTCTGGAGGCGTTCTCTATTCAAACTGTGTGCAGAAGGCCTCCAGGTTGCCATATTGCATTTAATTTTACAGAAAACTACAGTGTCTACAGATTGAAGAGGAAAGGTAGTTTTTAATAATAATACATTACAAAATGGCTTGTGTCACAAATATAAATATATACCAGCTGATACATACCCCTAAGTGAAAATGTCCAAATTGCGTCCAATTAGCCATTTTCCCTTGGCAAAAAGATTGCCAAGACCCTGAAACTGAGCTGCAACAAAGTGGCTAAGACCATACAGTGGTTTAACAGGACAGGTTCCACTCAGAACAGGCCTTGCCATGGTCGACCAAAGAAGTTGAGTGCATGTGCTCAGCGTCATATCCAGAAGTTGTCTTTGGGAAATAGACGTGTAGCACCCCCTAACAATAGGTAGGTGCTAGTAAGGTTTATTTTTACTAGGTTATCCAGCACAGGCAAATTTAGGCTGGCCTATGCTGCATGCTAGGCCTGTCTATTTTTGATCTGGGGGCTGGGAGTGGTCAGAGTAGCAGTGGGTGTGCCCACCTGCATTTCAGTTCTGAGGTGCTCCCCCTGCTTCCAGGGAGAATATTCTGGAAGAGGGGCTGGGCCTGGGACTGGAGTGGCAGGCAGCTTGTGTGTGAGCCCTGACCAATCCCCAACTGGTATTGGCAGGGGGCGGGCCTGATATATAAGCTGAGGTGATATGCCACTGGGGGTGAGAAGTCAGCTGGGTGAAGTGAGGAATGGCATGTTAGACAGTAGCAGAAGGCCATCCCCATCTGGGGGGGGGGGGAGTGTGCCGATCGCAGGAGAAGGCCCGGGGAGAGTTGTCTCTATACAATCATTGTTAATGTGTCTGTCACCACATGGTCGGTGGCAGGGAACTCCTGGAGCAGAGGGGCAGGTGAAGCTGTCAGTATGCATGGTCCAGTCAAGTTCCTCATCAAGGACTCAGGGCAGTTGGAAGGTCGGTGAGTGTTACCACAGTGGAGGGCTGGAGGTGCCAAGGAGTCTGTGAGGGAACTCTGCTATCAAACGGTCGTCAGAGTCTTCATCAAACACACGGTGGATGATGGGGAGTCCTGAATCAGAGAAGAAACTGTGGAGATCTGTGTCAAGTTGATGTGGCCTGCGGGCACATGATTTGCAAGTTGGGCTGGCTGGGTACAGTAGTCCATTTTCCTAAAAAGACATGCTTTTAACCCACTAGGCCTCCGGGAAGAGGTTCTGCAGGCCTCAGGCCTAGTGGCAGCGAGCAATCAGAGCCAGTAGAGAGGCTTATTCAGAGTGGGCCCCTAATACCTAATAGAAGAGGATGTGTCATACTTCAGTTAGTAACTACAAGTAATGTGCAGGAGGAACCAAGTCTGTATAGGAGGAAATAAGTTTTTGGCAGGAGGTAAAGAGATCTAAGACCATTGCTTTTACACTGTCAAAAGTGATGTTTCTATCCCTCACATGGTGATGGATGGAGAACTCTTAGAGACAGTAGTCTGTGGAGGTCGAGCCGCAGGAGGAGCAACAGTCTGCATGGAGATGCAGGAGGAGATTCATACCTAATTCAATATGCACATTAAATCTTCTGGCTCTGACTTGATCAGAATGTACTAAATCCTAAAAATATGATGGCAATAACTTATCCTTCGGGCATTCCATATTCCTATCCCTAAATAAGTTGTACCCCCAATACCCCCTATAAAACAATAAAAACAAAGCTTGCAAGACTGTTTATTGTCTCTGGAAGTGATGTATGAAGTCTGGCAGTGGGGTGATTTTGCGGATTGTTTGTTATTAGCTGCAACACTATGGCTACAGATGTATGAGTGCTGCCAGCATTGCTGCAGAGGTTGAAGGGGTGGGGGGGTCAACCTGTCAGGGCTCAGACCACATGCTGCACACTGCATCATATTGCTCTGCATGGCTGTCGTCTAAAGATGATGCACAAGAAAGCCCGCAAACAGTTTGCTGAAGACAAGCAGACTAAGGACATAGATTACTGGAACCATATCATGTGGTCTGATGAGACCAAGATAAACTTATTTGGTTCAGATGTGTGGCGGCAAATCAGGTGAGGAGTCAGGGGCGGACTGAAAACTAATGGGGCCCCCGGGCAATAGGAGATTATGGGGCCCCCAGGCAATCAGAGATTATGGGGCCACACAGTATACACACACAGTATACAATCACACAGTATACACATACATGTACACACAGTATACACAGACAGATGTAAAAAAAAACACAGATTTATACATACTGTCCCTGGTTTTACTGAGGCTGGCAACCCTGGTGGGGCCCCCTAGTGGCCCAGGGCCCTCGGGCAGTGCCCGAGTGGCTCAATGGTCAGTCCACCCCTGTGAGGAGTACAAAGACAAGTGTGTCTTGCCTACAGTCAAGCATGGTGGTGGGAGTGTCATGGTCTGGGGCTGCATGAGTGCTGCCAGCACTGGGAAGCTACAGTTCATTGAGGGAGCCATGAATGCCAACATGTACTGTGACATACTGAGACATACTGAAGCTGAACATGATCCCCTCCCTTCAGAGACTGGGCCGCAGGGCAATATTAAAACCTGATAACGACCCCAAACACACCTCCAAGATGACCACTGCCTTGCTAACGAAGCTGAGGGTAAAAAGGATGGACTTGCCAAGCATGTCTTTAGATCTAAACCCTATTGAGCATCTGTGGGGCATCCTCAAACGGAAGGTGTAGGAGTGCAAGTTCTCTAACATCCACCAGCTCAGTGATGTTGTTTTGGAAGAGGACTCCAGTGGCAACCTGTGAAGTCCATGCTTAAGAGGGGTAAGGCAGTGTTGGAAAATAATGGTGGCCACACAAAATATTGACACTTTGGTCCCAATTTGGACATTTTCAATTAAGGGTGTACTCACTTTTGTTGCCAGCGGTTTAGACAATAATGGCAGTGTGTTGAGTTATTTTGAGGGGACAGCAAATTTACACTGTTTTACAAGCTGTACACTCCCTACTTTACATTGTAGCAAAGTGTCATTTCTTCAGTGTTGTCACATGAAAAGATATAATAAAATATTTACAAAAATGTGAGGGGTGTACTCACTTTTGTGAGATACTGTACGTGATTCTGCACAGAGCGGCCACCCTCACTTTTGTGAGATACTGTATATATACATATATGTTCATGTACTATATTTTTCCCATGTAAGTGAAGTTACCCTTTACATTACAACATGGCCTGTGTAGCAATTGTATATGTAATATTATAATTTTTTTTTATTTGCTAATTTTTCCACAAATGTCAAGTTGCCCTTAAAGGCTGGTTCACACAGCCGGGACTTCAAAGTCGCATGACTTTGAAGCTGACATCCATCCCAGCAGGACATTGGCACGATTTGCATACAAAGTCAATGCAAGTCGTGCCGAAGTCGCACCAAAACTAGTGCAGGAACCTTTTTCTAAGTCAGTTGCTCCTATTAGAACAGTTTCATTGCACTTAATGGGGCGCGACTTGTCATGTGACATGTGCCCTCAAAGTCGGAGCGCATGTTTCACCAGTGTGAACCGGGCCTTAAAGAACCCCATTCATTCAGTTTGTATCTAAAATGGGCATTTAACATTTATGTAAATACACAAAATCTATGACATATTCAGTTTAAAAAGCCATAATCATTACACTGTTCCCATGCTTAGTGCCAGGGCAAAGTCATCCAGTGCCCAGGTTGAAAATGGGAAATTGCAACCCTATCCCCTCTGTTGGGTAGAGAAAGAAGAAGTGATGGGGCCAAAATCAACACATGCCAAAATGTTTGTAATATTTGTGGCATGCAATGAAATATTACCAATGGTTTGTGGTACACTGCTGCAAAATGAATTAAAATTGGTACACAAATACAGGGCTCACTGTGGTGTCACTTAAAGGAAAAATGTTCCTGAGTCTGTGGTGTCACTGGAGAAAGCACAACTACAAAGCTCCCCCACCAGTGCAGAGCTCTTCCCTAATCCCCCCCCCCCCACGCACACTCCCACCAAGCCCTTCCCCATCCCCCTGACCCAGTACAGAGCTCTTCCCCAAAACTCCACCCCTTTCCTACTACAAAGTTCTCTTCCCTCCCTACGCCAAGTTCTGGTTGGAAAAAATCCCTGCTGACTGGAGTGACACCTCAGTCACTCCTGCTATGAAGGACATGGAAGAGGGAGCTGCTGGAGCTTCCAGCGTTCTGAGACCATATGAGAGCTGCTCAATCCACAGCCAACCCTGGCACTTACATCCCAAAAGCACACAGCCGCTTAGGGATCACAATTCAGGGTCAGTACTCAGTCCCCAGGACAGCTGCACACCTTCTAGATTTTTCCTGCCACGGTCCAGTGAGCGAGACAATCTTTCTCCAGACCCAATCCCAAGGCCCGATTAATACCTATGCAGGTTGCAGTTTGCATAATCCAGGTGAATTTTGCGTTTTTTAATACACGTTTTGGATCCACTGAATTCTATGGAACCAAAACCCAGATACAAAGTCCCTGGCCCTTTCCATGAAATGCACAGATGTAAACATGAACCGTTGGAAACTATGTTAAATAGACTGTAGTGTGTTTCTGCAAAGCTGAAAACGAACGCACTATAAATGCATAGGTGTGAACCAGGCTTTATGGTGAAATCCTCAGAAAGATCACTTCTGTTCCTCAGCTCTGCCACAGATGAGACTTCAGAGAATGGCTACACAGTCCACAGGTTGCCTCAGGGGGCAGCATACCCAGAGGCTTTGGAACCCTCTCTGGCAAAGAAAGAATAATCTCCCCAGGGATTCAGATTTATTTCATATTTATTGGCTCCCCAACCTCCTTCTGGATACTCCTCTCCAGGGATTGGCCAGGCCATGATAAATATTTAGGCTGGTCATCTGAATCTCCCTGCCTATGATCTGGAAACTTCTTCCAGAGGCAGGGGGAAGCAATCAAACTCCCAGCCTGTGAAACCCTGAACAGACCAGAACAAACAATCACTGCTCCCTTGACTACAGAAGCCAAAAACTAAATTTGCCTTGCATCCTAAACTAGGAAAGCACTACATATAAAATAATGGTGAGTCTTAATCCAAGATTGTGTAAATTGTAGGGAAATTAGATGTGCATCTCTTTTGCAAGGCACTGTCCACTCCATAAACATTTAATACTCTGTTAGAGGCCTAGTATTCATGTGCATGGCCACGTTTATTTTTTTTAATACATCTTTCCTGAAATAATTGTATTGCATAGAATAACTTTATATTGAAATATGTTTAGAATTTCGTATTAGTTGGGTATAGACAGGTGATATTAGCTGCCATGTTAGGAATGGTTGAACTTGTTTGGTATCATAAATGTGTGTATCTACATTGTGTTATTTCAAGTAGGCAGAATTTCCTGGCCACAAGTAACTCTAGATGCTTTATCTGAAGCTCTCTCTCCATCCTGTCTCCCTTGGAGAGTGATGACTCAGGTTCTTGTAAACCGACACAGGGGAGGTGGGCAGACTGTGAGGCAATAACAAGATGTGTCTGGATCTTGTACATGCACTTTTAAATCTCAGATGTAAAAAATGGAATTCCTGCCACACGAGAACACATTCTATCAGTCTTTGCTAATACCTTTTCCTCCACTGTGCATTAAAGGCCAACACTAAGCTAACATGAAATGTAAAAGGTTTGTGTGAGCACCAGTAGGTTGAATCACCTGCATCGTTTAATTTGCCTTGGAGATGCCACTGGAGAAACCCCCCTATTGTAACTGAAGTCTCAATTTGTCTCTTCTGCAAGACCATAACATGTCATAATTGCCACTGTTTTCCCCTCATTATCTGTAGTATTAAAAAAATCCACTAGAGAAGAATGACACCATTACTTGGCCTTGTAATTGTTGAGGCAGTTGAGTAAACCTGGAAATTTTAATGGTAAAATCTTGCCAGTGGGATGCCTGAGAGATAAATGCATGATTGATCTTGCCAGCAACCATGAAGTATAAAATAACTGTGAATTGGCCCTTAAAGTGACCCCATCCATTCCATAAAAAAAATCCAAGGGAAGTTGTCTGCAATAGAAAAGATATTATACTCACTTCTCCAGTGGATAATGTCTCTCACCTTCCCTTATTTTTGTGGTTTCTTTCTCTGATCCCTACATCTTTACAGAACTCAGCAGTGATGTAGGGGTTGGAGAGTAGAACCATAGCGAGGTGTGGGGGACACAGTCATCTTATACTCCTGGAAGTGTTGAATGAATACTAAAGAGTCTGGCCAAGGCTGCAGTGCTGAAAAAGAGGGAAGGTAGGAGACATGGAGCACCCTATATGTGAGTATATAACCTCTAGAATTATACTTTAAACCTAATAGCTATGTATGAAATACAGTTTATCCTTTGTTGTCTTCTACACATCACAGACTCCTATGAAGACAAAAATTTACTAAAATCGGACATCCCCTGCAGGTAGTCTAATTTGCATCCCCTGGCTGTCCAGTTGGGTGGTGTAAAGTGAATGGAGAAGGGGCTTTACTTCAACTTGCTGCTTACTTTGAACTCTGAGGCATACAAGTTAAGGCTGATGTGAGCAACAAATGCTGCACCCAATCCTGGGACGTGGGTTGAATGATGCTAGCTGTCATTCAGTTGAGAAGAAGAATGATACTGGATACTTAGGCAATCGCCTAAGGCCTCGCACTCACAGGGACCTCGCGACCGCCTAATTTAAAAGCCACCTCTGCTGACAACAATGCCGCTGCAGCAGCGCCAGCAGAGGGTTAATGCTGCCTGTGAGCTCCATGGTCAGCCAGCTCTCTGGGGCTGTCAATCAGGGTGGGGGAACCGGGCTCCAGCTGCAGGGAGAGGCACAGCTACCATGCCACAACCCCTTCTGCAGCCAGCTACCACCATCATCAAAGAGAGCCAGCCCCCCATCCCTGCTCCTCCAGCATCCCTCAGCCACTGGCCTTTAAATCCACCCCCTGCCCCATCCCCTCCACTACCTTCCTCCTGGTTATCAATGCCACAGTCAGGGCAGCTCAGTCCTGTGCCAGTGTCCTAGTGTGCCAACCTGTGTTCGACAGGCCCTGACCCCTCCCTCCACCCAGCCCTTACCTCCTCTTATGCAGGGCTCCACTGTGGGGGTCCAGAGGTGCCAGTCCAGTGCTGATCCTCAGCCATGGTGCTGGCACTGCCTGCTGATTGGCTTCTCCGCTGCTATCTCCTTCACTGACACCAGCACCGAGATAGAACACTGACACCAGCACTGAGATAGAGTACTGACACCAGCACTGAGATAGAACACTGACACCAGCACTGAGATAGAGCATTGACACCAGCACCGAGATAGAGAGCACTGACACCGGCACCGTGATAGAGAGCACTGACACCAGCACCGAGATAGAACACTGACACCGGCACTGAGATAGAACACTGACACCAGCACCGAGCTAGAGAACACTGACACCAGCACCGAGCGAGATAGAGGGCACTGACACCAGCACCGAGATAGAGAACACTGACACCAGCACCGAGCTAGAGAACACTGACACCAGCACCGAGATAGAGGACACTGACACCAGCACCGAGATAGAGAACACTGACACCAGCACCGAGATAAAGAGCACTGACACCAGCACCGAGATAGAGAGCACTGAGGTAGAGCACTGATACCAGCACCGAGATAGAGAGCACTGACACCAGCACCGACATAGAGCACTGACACCAGCACTGAGATAGAAAGCACTGACACCAGCACCGAGATAGAAAGCACTGACACCAGCATCGATATAGAATACTGACACCAGAACTTTAAAGCTCTTAATATATGCAATATTTAATTTTTTTATTGCTTGAATTATTTTTCCCATTATGGGCGTAAGTGGGGCCTAATGTATAGGTTTTGCTTAAGACCTCACAAAGCCTAGAGTCGCCTCTGCATGACTGGATCCAGGGGGGTGCTGGGGTGGGTCCCAGATTTTACTTGTACTCCTGTTTAACCCCCACCCACTTCTGGATGCTCTGCCCAGCCTTTTAGCCCCTTTCCCATACCAGTACAACACACAGCTCCTCCCCCCATACTACACACAATTGAGATCACATTCCCTTACACAAAGTCACGATCTGAACAGTGTGTAGCTGGCTGCTATTTTGCAGTTCTGACCTGTGAAATTTCCTGGTTGGAATAGCAGTATAACTTCAGTAGCCATTACACACTGTGCAGATTGTGGCTGTGTTTAAAGGAATGTGATCTCAGCTTTTTGTGTGGTAGGGAGAAGGCACTGTGTGCAGTGCTGGGATGGGAAAGAAGCTCTGCCAAATGCCCTGCCAGCAGTAATCCCCGTCCTCTGCCTTGCCACTGGTGATCCATATCCTCTGCCTAGCCAACAGTGACTCCTGTCCTCTGCCCTGCCAGTGGTGATTCCTGTCCTCTGCCTCTTCAGTAGTGATTCCTGTCCTCTGCCTCTCCAGCCATGATCCCTGTCCTCTGCCTCTCCAGCAGTGATCTCTGTCCTCTGTCTCTCCAGTGGTAATCCCTGTCCTTTGCCTCTCCAGCTGTGATCCCTGTCCTTTGCCTCTCCAGCTGTGATCCCTGTCCTCTGCCTCTCCAGTGGTGATCCCTGCCCTCTGTCTCTCCAGTGGTGATCCCTGCCTTCTGTCTCTCCAGTGGTGATCCTTGTCCTCTGCCCTGCCAGTGGTGATCCCTGTTCTCTGCCCTTCCAGTGGTGATCTCTGTCCTCTGCCTTGGCAGTGGTGATCCCTGCCCCCTGCCTTTTCAGGGGCGATCTCTGTCCTCTGTCTCTCCAGTGGTGATTTTTGTCCTCTGCCCTTCCAGTGGTGATCCCTGTCTTCTGCCTCTCTAGTTATTGTGATCCCTGTCCTCTGCCTCTCTAGTGATTGTGATCCTTGTCTTCTGCCTCTCTAGTGAATGTGATCTCTGTCCTCTGCCCTGCCAACAGTGATCCCTGTCCTCTGCCTCTTCAGTGGTGATCCCTGTCCTCTCCTTCTCCAACGGTTATCCCTGTCCTCTGTCCTGCCAGTTGTGATCCCTGTCCTCTGAGTCGCTGCCTTTCCAATGATTATCCCTGTCGTCTACCTTTCCAGCAGTGATCTCTGTCCTCTGCCTCACTGCCTCTCCACTGGTAATCCCTGTCCTCTTTATTGCTGCCTCTCCAATGCTAATTTCAGTCCTCTTCCTTTCCAGTGGTGATCCCTGTCCTCTGCCCTATCAGTGGTGATCCCTTACCTCTGCCATGCCAGCAATGATTCCTGCCCTCTGCTCTGCCAGTGGTATTTTCAGTCCTCTGCCCTGCCAGTGGTGATCCTTCTCCTCCGACTCTCCAGTGGTGATCCCTTACCTCTTCCCTGCCAGCGATGATCCCTTACCTCAGCTCTGCCAGTGGTGATTTCAGTCCTCAGCCTCTCCAGCAGTGATCCCTGTCCTCTGCCCTGCCAATGGTGATCCCTGTCCTCCTCCTCTCCAGCGGTGACTCCTGTCCTTTGCCCTGCCAACAGTAACCACTGTCTTATGTCCTGCCAGTGGTGACCCTTGTCCTTTGTCCTGCCAGTGGTGATCCTTGACCTTTGTCCTGCCAGTGGTGATGCCTCCTCCATCCTGTTGACCCATGTCCTTGGCAAAAGCTGACCCTTTCCTGGGCTCTGCTGACCCCTGTCCTCTGCCCTACTAACCTCTTGTACACTGCCCTATCAATGATTCCTCAATCCAGGTTGTTTATGTGGATGGAGGATTCTGCAGGCTGAATGATTAAAAAAAATAAAAAAACCTGTTTCGACAGCTTAACCCTACTAGTACATCTAAAGCTGGACATACACTAGTAGAATTGTGTTTGAAAATCCTTGTTTTTAGAACATTCATTTGATTTTGTAATCATTATTAGGATCAAATCGTTATTCAATTTCAATTGCAGTGACTAGAAAATTTGAAGGAACAGGATTGAACAAATTTCTAAGCGTCAAGAGTAAAAGAGAGAGCGTACCGGCCCTAAATTTCTAAGAGTGAATGTGATTTTCATTCCAGAGATTTATTCCAAAATCGATTGTTAAAAGCAAACCAGTTTTCAAGCACTTTTGAAAGACATTCATCAAGTCATCGAATGTACCGATCAGAATTTTGACAGAAATGTTTGCATGAACGTTCGTTCAGAAAACTGCTAGTGTATGGGCAGCTTAATGTGATTCTAAAAGTTAAGGTATTTTTTTACTTTAATGCATTCTCCTCATTAAGGTAAAAACCTTTAAATATTGCTTCCCCTTGCCCCCCAAATACTTACTTTAGCCCGATCTCGATCCAGTGCTGTGCCTGAGATCACCGGAGCTCTCCCCTCTCTCTCTCTCTCTCTCTCTCTCTCTTCACAGGACATGGCGGCAGCAGTGGGAGCCATTGGCCTCTTCTGCTGTCAATCACAGCCTGTGAAGAGGGAGCCGGGGGCAGGGCCAAACCCTGCTTTGTCTTTAGACAGGCTCGGGTGTGCACCCACACATACAGTGCCCTGCAAAATATTCACTCCCCTTGGCTTTTTACCTATTTTGTTACATTACAGCCTTTAGTTCAATGTTTTTTTAATCTGAATTATATGTGATGGATCAGAACACAAAAAAGTCTAAACAGTCGGTGAAGTAAAATTAGAAAAATATATACATAGAACTATTTTTCAGAAATAAAAAACTGATAATTGGCATGTGCGTATGTATTTACCCCCCTTTGTTATGAAGCCCATAAAAAGCTCTCGTGCAACCAATTACCTTCACATAATTAGTGAAATAATGTCCACCTGTGTGCAATCTAAGTGTCACATGATCTGTTATTACATATACACACCTTTTTGAAAGGCCCCAGAGGCTGCAACACCTAAGCAAGAGGCACCATTAACCAAACACTGCCATGAAGACCAATGAACTCTCTAAACAAGTAAGGGACAATGTTGTTGAGAAGTACAAGTCAGGGTTAGGTTATAAAAAAATGTCCAAATCTTTGATGATTCGTAGGAGCACCATCAAATCTATCATAACCAAATGGAAAGAACATGGCACAACAGCAAACCTGCCAAGAGACGGCCACACACCAAAACTCACGGACCGGGCAAGGAAGGCATTAATCAGAGAGGCAGCACAGAGACCTAAGGTAACCCTGGAGGAGCTGCAGAGTTCCCCAGCACTCTGTGTGTGATTTGAGGCTAGGACGGAGGTTCGCCTTCCAGCAGGACAATGGCCCCAAACACACTGCTAAAGCAACACCTGAGTGGTTTAAGGGGAAACATGTAAATGTGTTGTAATTGCCTAGTTAAAGCCCAGACCTCAATCCAATAGAAAATCTGTGGTTAGACCTAAAGATCGCTGTTCACAAGCGCAAACCACCCAATTTGAAGGAGCTGGAGCAGTTTTGCAAGGAGAAATGGGCAAAAATCCCAGTGGTAAGATGTGGCAAGCTCATAGAGACTTATCCAAAGCGACTTGGAGCTGTGATAGCCGCAAAAGGTGTCTCTACAAAGTATTGACTTTAGGGGGTGAATAGTTATGCACATTGAATTTTTTCTGTTATTTTCTCCTATTTGTTGTTTGCTTCATAATAAAAAAAAAAATCTTCAAAGTTGTGGGCATGCTCTGTAAATTAAATGATGCAAATCCTCAAACAATCCATGTTAATTCCAGATTGTGAGGTAACAGAACACGAAAAATGCCAAGGGGGGTGAATAATTTTGGCACTCTATGTTCTCATTGCAAGCGCTTGCTGGGGGGGGGGGGGCAAAGACTGAAGAGGAGAGTACAGCACCAACCGGGGTCCCCAGAAGAGGAGGGTTGGGGCCGCTCTATGCAATGCAATTGCGCAGAGCAGGTAAGTATGAAATGTTTATTATTGTAATGAAAAATGTAGCTTTAGTAACGCTTTAACACTACTCTCCCAACAATGCTGCTGTCCAAGGGTGTTTCCATTGCTCCTCCATAGATAGAGGACACACCCTAAGACAGAAAATGTGTTACTGGTCAGATCACCAGGTGCACACTCGACCTCTAAGGACTGTAAGCTGCAATATATAAAATGTTTGTTTTTGGGTCTAAAGGGTTGGTAAACCCTTGTGTTTTTTCATTAAGGTGAAAAAACTTCTGACAGTGACCGGACCCCCAGCACCCCCAGCACCCCCGTTTTACTCACCTGAGCCCTTCGATCCCTCGGTGGAGATGCGCTGTACCTCTCTGCCCAGGGTTCTCGACTCTTGATTGGATAGATGATAGCAGCGCAGCCATTGGCTCCCGCTGCTGTCAATCAAATCCGGGGGGCAGGGCCGAGTCCTGCACTCTGTGTCTATGGACGCAAATGCTGGACTTGGAAGCGTGCCCTCAAGGTAACCCCCTGGGAGAGCGCTTCTCCTAGGGGGTTATACGATATGAGGAGGAGCTGATAGCACCGCGGGGGGACCACAGAAGATGAAGATCAGGGCCACTCTGTGCAAAACGAACTGCACAGTGGAGGTAAGTATGACATGTTTGTTGTTTAAAAAAAAAAAACGAGCCTTTACAATCACTTTGATACCACTTTAGGTTCTATAACTATTAATACCTACTTATTGCAATAATGAACCTGTGTATTCCACCTAATCTAGAGTTTTTATTTATTTTGGATAGTATTATTCTTGAAATTTCCTTCCAGTAAATGTCCCTTAATGAGAGAACGCCATCATTTCAGTGTGGACATGCGGAATATCAGTATCCCTGTGAGAGCTGAAGGTAAAACCTCCTGTCCTGAATAAATCACATAATACCAGAGGAAGAACAGATGTGCTGAGCATTAGGATAATTCATCTGTTTATTCTATCTGTTCCGTAATATCTTTTATCTCAGTTCCGCTGCTGTCTGTCTCCATTCTGCCTCCCTGCATGTATCAAGGGACTCTGGTACTGTATAACAAGTGGGATTTTTCTTTTTACCATAAATTCTGACTCTCAGAAGCACGATAAAGCCTGGATAAAGTATGCTTAGTGTAGAACCCAGCTGCTGCTCCTTAGAACATCTGCCTTCTTAACACTTTTTGATACACGTATTGCCAATAGCAACAAAAATACAACATATGTACTAATATTACCCCACACCTTAAAAAAAAAGAAAGAAAAAAGAAAGAAAAGTAATTTTTTGATAAATATCTTGGTCTAAGGCTATAGATTTCATATCCAAGGCACATATAAAGAGGAACTAAAACGTGTATAGAAAACCTGACTCTATACTCAAAATATAAATATGCAGGCCATTTGAAACAAAGTAAATACTAAAGTTTATCCATAGACACAATCAGGTTATGAATAAGAGGGTACTAAACTACTCTTGTACAGGGTCAGGCCAGCAGGGGGGCCCAGGGAGAAGGGTGAATTGGACATGGGCAGGGAGGGTGATTGACTTGGAGGGGGGGTCAATTACTGGAGAAAATCCCTTCTATGGCTTTCTCTGCAGCAGCTGAAAGATGGCTTCTTCTCCTCTCTCCCATTGGCTTTTAGCTGTTGCAGGGAAAACCATACAGGGGATCTCTTCCAGTAACTGTCCCCCCCCCCACACACACACACACACCAATCCCCCTCCCTGTGCACCATATGTTTCCCTGTGCTGTCCAGACCCTCCTGCGTGCCCTTCTACCCCTGAGGTGCTGCCAGGCTTCCTTACTCTCCTTCCCGCTGGCAGCTGCAGGCACACAATAGGATCCTTCATATTAACCAGCTCCTTCCTTTCCTGAATGAACGGTACCGATTACTCACTGTGTTCATTCATAACTGAAGCATTGGTCGTCTGGGGCCCTGTGTCAGGTTGTCTATATGGGGCCCCTATGGTTTCTAACAGCAGCTCTGGACACAATATCTCTTACAGAGAAACTTTGCATCCTTGGGGGCAAGATACCTTTGGCCTGGGGAACAAACATAACCTAATGACCCTTTCAATGTAGAAACAGATTTCTTCAGGCTAAAGAAAGCGCACCATACAATGTGCTCCTTGGTGCTTCACTGATTGATGGTCATGCTGAAAGGTGGGTGTTCCTAAGGGGCATTGTTTGATGTGACACATGCCTCTAAAGTCCATACATGTAGTGACATGATCATATGATCTTACTATCTACTTGATAATATGATCAAATCTTTTAATCGCAAGCAGTGGTGGATCGTTTGAAAAGAAAGGGTAATTGGGCATGCTGGAAATGTTTTTAGAAAAGGAGGGAGCACCACCAACTGCAATCTTCTTGTTTTGCAACTGAACATTTTGTTTTTTTTCCCCCATTGCTTTATTTTCAGCTCTTTATCGATGTAAAAAAGCCACCAAAACACATACTCCTATTCACATTTCTGAGTTAACCCACAGAGGAAGTGCTGCTATACATTTAAAAACATTTGTTTTAACTCAAAGTATTGAGTTAAAATTTCAAATACTTTTTATCCTATGTGTGTGCCTACAAAGTCCATCTTTGCAATTTCTTAGTCTTTTCCGTTTAACTCAAAGTAAGTGAGGTAAAAATAGTATTTTTTAACGCACCATAAAATCCTTTTCTTGGAGTACATAAAGACACACAGAATGTATTCAGGTACACTTAAAAAGAAGAAACAGACAGCGTAAAACCTAATTACTAAAGCTCAGCAGCTAGACACTGTAGGCCAATATACAAAACCTAAAAAGACATACACAAAATATAGCAGTGCAGCGCTCAATACAGGTCAGATGTATACACATAAAATGTACATATTAAACGTACATAAATAAAACGCATGAGGCAAAGTCCCAAAAAGATTATCTTAGTGCGAGGAGATCAAAAGCTGCCCACTTGCAGAAGGGGGATCCCTCAGTTGGCAAGGAAAGGGTGCAGTGATAGTGATGAGGAAGTCCACACGGACGATACGCGTGCGAGGGGCTCTGTGATGTCAGTACAGCCACCCATCTGGTTCATTTTATGCTGTATACTCCTGCACTGGGAAACAATGCTTGCTTTGTGAGTAATATTTTTCTTATTTAATAAATTTTATACCTTTTCGTATGGAGAGCACTATGTCCTGTTATTTTTGTTTTTAACATGATATATATCAACTGATGAGACTGAATTTGGGATACTGCCTGTGGACCCCTATCTCCATAATCTACCCTGTGGAAGGGAATGCATGAGTGACCTTGCTGTTAACGCAGAAGGTCCACTCAATAAGGTGAGCAGCCTAGACCCTTGGTGGAGGTTCACATTGGTGGTGATACAACGAATACAATCTTATCCTATCACTGCACCCTTTCCTTGCCAACTGAGGGATCCCCCTTCCGCAAGTGGGCAGCTTTTGATCTCCTCGGACTAAGATATACTTTTTTGGGACTTTGCCTCATGCGTTTAATTTATGTACGTTTAATATGTACATTTTATGTGTATGCATCTGACCTGTATTGAGTGCTGCACTGCTATATTTTGTGTATTCAGGTACACTATATTACCAAAAGTATTGAGACATCTGCCCTTACACGCACATAAACTTTAATGGCATCCCAGTCTTAGTTCGTAGGGTTCAATATTGAATTGGCCCACCCTTTGCAGCAATAACAGCTTCCACTCTTCTGGGAAGGCTGCCTGCAAGGTTTAGGAGTGTGTCTATGGGAACGTTTGACCATTCTTCCAAAAGCGCATTTGTGAGGTCAGACACTGATGTTGCACAAGAAGGCCTGGCTCGCAGTCTCTGCTCTAATTCCTCCCAAAGGTGTTCTATCAGGTTGAGGTCAGGACTCTGCACAGGCCAGTCAAGTTTCTTCACCCCAAACTCGCTCATCTATGTCTTTATGGACCTTGCTTTGTTCACTGGTCCAAATCGGTTGGTGGAGGTTGGATTATTGAGTAGGGTTGTTTTTCAGGGGTTGGGCTTGGCCCCTTAGTTTCAGTGAAGGGAACTCTTAAGGCATCAGCACACCAAGACATTTTGTACAATTTCATGCTCCCAACTTTGTGAAAGCAGTTTGTGGATGGCCCCTTCCTGTTCCAATATGACTACGCACCAGTGCACAAACAAGGTCCATAAAGACGTGGATGAGCGAGTTTGGGGTGGAGGAGCTTGACTGGCATGTACAGAGTCCCGCTGGGTTGCATGAAAAGAAACTGTTATGCCCTGTACACGCGATAGGATTTTCCGATGGAAAATGTGTGATAGAACCTTGTTGTCAGAAATTCCGACCGTATGTAGGCTCCATCACACATTTTCCATAGGAATTTCCGACACACAAAGTTTGAGAGCTTGCTATACAATTTTCTGACAACAAAATCCGTTGTCGGAAATTCTGATCGTGTGTACACAAATCCGACACACAAAGTGCCACGCATGCTCAGAATAAATTAAGAAACGAAAGCTATTGGCTACTGCCCCGTTTATAGTCCCAATGTACATGTTTTATGTCACCACGTTCAGAACGATCGGATTTTCCGACAACTTTGTGTGACTGTGTGTATGCAAGACAAGTTCGAGCCAACATCCGTTGGAAAAAATCCATAGATTTTGTTGTCGGAAAGTCCAATCAATGTCCGACCGTGTGTACAGGGCATTAGTGTGTACCATGCTTTAGGTAAGGTTGTAAATAGTTAAAATAGAGATCTAACTTGCTTTGAGATTCTATACAAGCAAGTTGAGTTTTTGAAAAAAGTTCTCCTTTAGGCCCCATGCACACTGGGCATTATATTAACATTATAAAAACGCCAGTAGCTTTGCAGTCAGTTTTTCAAAGTTTTTTCAAAATTATTTCAGTTATTTCAATAGTGTTTTTTAGCATAAGCATTTAGCATTTTGTCAATGGATCAAAAACGTTAAAAAACGCTGGTGAGCCGTGTTTTTGATTGTTTATCATCGTTTTTAGGCGTTTTAGGCGTTAGAGCGTTTTTACAGCTGAAAAACGCCTCTCAGAACCCAGTAGTTTTGTTTTTTTTTTCCAGCCAAAAAAACGCTCAAGCCAAAAACAGTTGATAGCAGCCTATCTGTGCATGGGCACATAGGATAACATGCTGAAGAGTTTATTGACTGTAGAAAAAAACGTCTGAAGCCAAAAACAGCAGCTGTAAAAACGTCCAGTATGCATGAGGCATTAATGATATCATGAAAGTTTGTGGGAACAGATATGTACCAATATAAGACATACAGTATATTACATTTGGTGTCATAGGTGTAAAATATGACATTCTGACATTCCTGGTGGCAGTAGCCTGGCACTCACTGCTGTACTTTATTCATCTCACTCTATTTGTAGCATTATACATAACAAGACCCTGGAGAGATTAGGGTAGAATGGTTCGTGTCACTTTGGGCTCTTGACTGTTGACACATCAAGATTAAAAACTCAAGTATAACATACACATGTAAGGCAGCATACACATACCACAGCACTGGCCAATTAATAACATGGCAACTACTTGAATAACAATGTTGCTTACATTGTGATTTAAGAAATAAATTTACAACATGTAAAACACAACAAAACACACTGAGGGACATTTATCAAACAAATTAGCAACAAATTTAGATGCAAATCAGACCGCCAGTTTGCAAAGTATATGCAACAGTTTTTCTGTGTGTAGCCAGGTGCTGGGCTACAGCAATACGGAGAAGGAGACATTGCCTTTTATTCTTTTCTCCCTCTACTTCGATACAGATGTTATGCTGCACCTTTCTCTCCTGGCCAGCAAGTCCATAGACTTCTATGCAGAGCACCGAGAATCCTGGGAGTTGTAGCAGCCATATAATGGGACAAATGCACTCCTTACAATACAAACCCCAATAGGCACTATGCAGTAGTAAGAGTGGAGAGAGGATTTTTATTAAACTGCCTGTGTTGCATGTATGATGAATTAATAAATTCCACAGTAAGATAGGTGCGGTTGAATTTGGAGTGTTTAATAGATGGTAGCTGCAAGACACATGGGGCATACATTACTTCTTTGTATTGTATGGAGTTGTATGAGAGTTCTGAATGTGGCAGTGCTTCCCCAATGCCAAAAACAATTGATTTTCAAACTCTCTACCCATATCTTTGTGAACTCTGGTTGGAAAAATTCAAATTTCAAGACAAAATCATTGAATAGTCTATCTGCAACAGTTTTTGCTGACTTGTTCTTGGTTGCATAAGCCTAAGCAAATCTTGTAAAATGGTCTATTACCCCAAAAATATCCTCATATCCACCTTTACATGCTTCAAGATGCAGAAAGTCCATGGACACCTTCTGAAACGGATAGGTTGTTAAAATATTATACAATGGAGCTCAAGTAGGCTTATTTGGGTGTTTATCCTTCAAACAAGTAATGCTGTCGAGTGATATAATGCTCAGTGTCGCTTTGCATCTCTGATTAGATTTACAGTCCTTTCAACTCTTAAATGTCCCATGTCTTCATGTAATTCTTTAAATGCTAAGTGATGGTACATCTTGGGCAACACTAGCTGAGAGCTGGTTGATGTTTTTCTTCTCAAAATTCCATCATTGTCAAGGTAAAGTTTGGTCCACTGTCTCATGAGTATAGAAGGATCAGAGGGTTCACCTTGACGTTCATGCTTTGATGGAAACTTATTTTGACTTTTGTACTTCCATACTTATCCAATCACTGGATCTTCCTTTTGTGCTGTTCTTATTGTCTCTTTGGGAATTTGATCTACTTTCGTTAATGCACCATGATCTGTTTTTGATGTTGCATTGGCAATTGAAATTGGGCACAGCCAAGGCATTCTTTCTTCCTAGTGTACTTGAACTGCTTAGGTTATGCTACTGATGGTCTTAGGATCTACTTCTTGTGAACATTGTTGCATGTACTGTTCAGGACATACAAGAAAGTACATCTGCATCAATATTTCTTTTTCCAGGATGGTACTTAATGGTAAAGTCAGCCATTTCTATAACCCATCTATGGCCTGTTGCATTCAACTTTGTTGTTGTAAGGAGATAAGTTAGAGGGTTATTGTCAGTGTATACCACAAATGACGAACCGTAATATAGGTAATCTAGAAGTCTGTCACAAATTGCACATTTCTTTCCTAAAAAAAATCTAGCTTTTCTTAGTGCATGTGGTAATTCTTCTCAGCAGGTGTAAGAGTTCTAGATCCATAAGCAATTACCTTTAATTTCCCCTCCTGTTCTTGGTATAATGCAGCACCTAGTCCTTCTTGAGAGGCATCACAATGAAGTGCAAATAACAGAATAGTCTGGATAACCCATAACTGAAGGAGGAGTTAATACTTCAATAAGCTAGCTCAATACTTCCTAATGGGTGTTAGTCCAATATATTGGATGATGGGAGAGAAGTTGACCTTTTAATTTTGGTATAGGTCTCTTTTTCTTTCTGATTTGGTTAGAAGGGGCCAAAGTCTGAGTAGCTTTTGAGTCTACTGACAGTAAGTCGTAGAGAGGCTTTGCAATTCTGGAGAAGTTTTATATGTAGGGGTGGTAGTAGGAGATAAACCCCAATAATTTCCTGAGTTCTCTGACAGTCTCCAGTCTTTTATCTCTCAACGCAAGTACAGGTGCATGGAATGGCCATTTTTTGACACAATTTTGCCCAGGAATCTGACTTTCTCTTTAAAAAGCTCACATTTTCTGGATGTTAGTTTGACTTTCATGTTGTTGATAATGTTGAAGTACTAACCGTACATGTTCTACATGTTCATGGAATGATTTGCTGTGGACCAGATTGTCATTTAGGTTAGGCAGGCAGATATCATTCCTCAAGCCAGTTGGAATTCGGCAGGCGCAGAGCTAAGACCAAAGGGTATTTGGATCCATTCATACAAACCCCAAGGTGTGATAAAGGCAGTTAATGGTCAACTGGCTTCTTCCACAAATCCTTGATGATATGCTTTTCCCTGGTCTAGCACAGAGAACCATGAACTCCCTCCTAAACTGTCAAGCATGTCTTGAATCCTTGGAATTGGATGACGGTCAGGATCAAACTTCTGGTTTAACTCTCTGTAGTCGCAGCCCAATCTTAAGTTGCCATCTTTCTTTCTTACACATACAATGGGTGAGGAGTATGAAAATTTTGATTCTGCGATCCATCCATGGTTTAGCAGGTCCTGTACTCTTTTACTTCTTGGTGCAGTGGTTTTAGCACAGACATATAAGTTCTCTTGACAGGTGTACTGTCTTTGAGGCGAATCTGTAACTGTAAGGAAGGAATACATCCAATGTCAGAGTCATCTTTTGACAAAGCATTGCATTCTTCCTTTAACATCTTTTGGACTACTTGCTGATCCTCATTAGTGAGGCCTGGCGGGACCCATAACTCTTGATTAGTATGGCTTTCAAGAGAATCAACCTTGTTGATATTGTCTATTTGGTCTTTTGGTCTTGTTGTAGATGCATGTGTGCACCACTTGTTTCAGTTTCACTTGTGCTGGATATGCTGTCTTTATAGGCTCAATGCATCCAAGTCTGGTTCGGCCTGGTAAAACAATGTCCTGTTTGGTTGTATTCCAAACTGGAGTTGTCAGTTTGGAGAACTGTCCTCGCTGAATTGTTACTAATGTTTCACTGATATACAGCCCATCAAGCAAATTATGAATGCCACCAGGTGTAAACAGAACGTTCTGAGCTTGCAGTGAGGTTCCTATGTGAGCAATACACCTTATGTGGGTTACACTGTTTGAAGGAATTATTTGGCTCTTGGTATCAGTCTTTAGTGGAGCACCACGGTTTTCCCGACAATTGGCTTGTAATGAATTTACATGGACCTCGGTTTTATTTGTTGACAAATCCAAAGCTGTTCTTAGTACATCCACAAATCCTGGAATAGATTTCTTTCCTTCAGCAGATGTTTCTTTGAATATTTCTTCAATTACGTTATAACCAATGATTGGCTTCTCTGCTACTTTATCATCCTCTGATACTACAAGTGGCACTAATATCTGCTTTGTGTTATCATGACTTGATGTTAGGCGGAAAGTTACTTCAACCCATCCAGAGAGGGGAATTTCAGTCTCATTGGCGGCTTTTCCATATAAAACTCCTGGTCTGAGTAATTCTTCAAATGACCTGAGCACTGCATGTGGCAAGAATTGTTGTCTCCAGCCTTCATTGATTATACTAACCTGAGAGCCTGTATCCCATAAAGCATAGACAGGAATGTTGTTTATCTTACAGTTCACATAGCATCTTTTCCCAATGAGATTTAGCAACTTACTATGATGTTTCGAGGTAATACAGTCCATTGTTGCTGACAGCCTATCAGTATTCTGGGATGGTTGCTGGGTAATGCAGCCCTATGTTCTCTGCAAAGGATCTGAGTTTAAACTTTTAATAAGGGTACTCATTGCTGTGTGGGAATTTGCCTTAGAAGTTTCTTTGGTACAGGAAAGTATGGGACTTTGGGATTCAGGTGCGGCGTAGGTTACTGTCTGTCTCTTAACAGCAACCTTCTCCCGTTTAACTGGTTCTGTTTTATCGCTCTGCATCCTTTTGCCAAATGTCCAGATTGACCACATTTCTACAATCTGTCTTTTCACAAAACTCACAACTAGGGATGAGCCTGATGTTCGCCTGTTCGCCAAATACCTGACAATTTGGGGTGTTCGCGTCAAATTCGAAAGCCGCAGAACACCCTTTAAAAGTCTATGGGGGAAATCAAAAGTGCTAATTTTAAAGGCTTATATGCATGGTAGTGTCATAAAAAGTGTTTGGGGACCTGGGTCCTGCCCCAGGGGACATGTATCAATGCAGAAAAAAGTTTTAAAAATGGCCGTTTTTTCGGGAGCAGTGATTTTAATAATGCTTAAAGTGAAACAATAAAAGTGAAATATTCCTTTCAATTACATACCTGGGGGGTGTCTATAGTATGTCTGTAAAGGGGCGCATGTTTCCCGTGTTTAGAACAGTCCAACAGCAAAATGACATTTCAAAGGAAAAAAAGTCATTTAAAACTACTCGTGGCTATTAATGCATTGCCGGTCCGACAATACACATAGAAGTTCATTGATAAAAATGGCATCGGAATTCCCCACAGGGGAACCCCGAACCAAAATTAAAAAAAAAAAGGATGTGGGGGGTCCCCCTAAATTCCATACCAGGCCCTTCAGGTCTGGTATGGATATTAAGAGGAACCCCGGACAAAATTTTAAAAAAAAAATGGCGTGGGGTCCCCCTCAAAATCTATACCAGACCCTTGAGGTCTGGTATGGATTTTAAGGGGAACCCCGGGCCAACATAAAAAAAAATGGCGTGGGGTCCCCCCAACAATCCATACCAGACCCTTATCCAAGCACGCAACCTGGCAGGCTGCAGGAAAAGAGGAGGGGACGAGAGAGCGCCCCCCCTCCTGAACCATACCAGGTCACATGCCCTCAACATTGGGAGGGTGCTTTGGGGTAGCCCCCCAAAACACCTTGTCCCCATGTTGATGAGGACAAGGGCCTCATCCCCACAACCCTGGCCGGTGGTTGTGGGGGTCTGCGGGCAGGGGACTTATCAGAATCTGGAAGCCCCCTTTAACAAGGGGACCCCCAGATCCCGCCCCCGTGTGAAATGTTAAGGGGGTACAAAAGTGCCCCTACCATTTCACAAAAAAACTGTCAAAAATGTTAAAAATGACAAGAGACGGTTTTGACAACTCCTTTACTTAAATGCTTCTTCTTTCTTCTTTCTTCTATCTTCTATCTTCCTTCTGGTTCTTCTGGCACTTCTGGTTCTTCCTCCAGTGTTCTTGTCTGGCATCTCCTCCGCGACGTCTTCTTCTCTTCTCCTCAGGCCGCTCTGCATCCATGATGGCATGGAGGGAGGCTCCCGCTCTTCTCTTCATCTTCTTCTCTTCATCTTCTTGTCTTCATCTTCTTCTCTTCATCTTCTTGTCTTCATCTTCTTCTCTTCATCTTCTTTTCAGCTGCTCTGCATCCATGCATGGAGGGAGGCTCCCGCTGTGTGACGCTTCTCCTCTTCTGATGGTTCTTAAATAACAGGGAGGCGGGGCCACCCGATGACCCCACACCCCGTTATTTAAGAACCGTCAGAAGAGGAGAAGCGTCACCTCTCTCTATGCATGGATGCGGAGCGGCCCGAAAAGAAGATGAAGAGAAGAAGATGAAGAGAAGAAGATGAACAGAAGAAGATGAAGACAAGAAGATGAAGAAAAGAGCGGGAGCCTCCCTCCATGCCATCATGGATGCGGAGCGGCCGAGGAGAAGGGAAGAAGATGCCGCGGAGGAGATGCCGGACGAGAACACCGGAGGAAGAACCAGAAGAGCCAGAAGAACCAGAAGAACCAGAAGAAGAAGAAGATGGAGGAAGAAACCGAAGGAAGATAGAAGATAGAAGAAAGAAGAAAGAAGAAGCATTTAAATAAAGGAATTGTCAAAAACTGTCTCTTGTCATTTTTAACATTTTTGACAGTTTTTTAGTGAAATGGTAGTGGTACTTTTGTACCCCCTTACCATTTCACACAGGGGGGGCGGGATCTGGGGGTCCCCTTGTTAAAGGGGGCTTCCAGATTCCGATAAGCCCCCCGCCGGCAGACCCCCACAACCACTGGCCAGGGTTGTGGGGATGAGGCCCTTGTCCTCATCAACATGGGGACAAGGTGTTTTGGAGGGCTACCCCAAAGCACCCTCCCAATGTTGAGGGCATGTGGCCTGGTACGGTTCGGGAGGGGGGGCGCTCTCTCGTCCCCCCCTCTTTTCCTGCGGCCTGCCAGGTTGCATGCTCGGATAAGGATCTGGTATGGATTTTTAGGGGGACCCCACGCCATTTTTTTAAAAAATTTTGGGCTGGTTCCCCTTAAAATCCATACCAGACCTGAAGGGTCTGGTATAGATTTTGAGGGGGACCCCACGCCATTTAAAAAAAAAAAAATTTGGCCAGGGTTCCCCTTAATATCCATACCAGACCTGAAGGGCCTGGTATGGAATTTAGGGGGACCCCCCACGTCATTTTTTTTTTTTCATTTTGGTTCGGGGTTCCCCTGTGGGGAATTTCCATGCCTGTTTTATCAATGAACTTCTATGTGTATTGTCGGACCGGCAATGCATTAATAGCCACGAGTAGTTTTAAATGACTTTTTTTCCTTTGAAATGTCATTTTGCTGTCAGACTGTTCTAAACACGGGAAACATGCACCCCTTTACAGACATACTATAGACACCCCCCAGGGATGAAATTTAAAGGGATATTACACTTTTATTGTTTGACTTTAAGCGTTATTAAAATCACTGCTCCCTAAAAAACGGCCGTTTTTAAAACTTTTTTTTGCATTGATCCATGTCTCCTTGGGCAGGACCCAGGTCCCCAAACACTTTTTATGACAATAACTTGCATATAAGCCTTTAAAATTAGCACTTTTGATTATTCATGTTCGTGTCCCATAGACTTTAACGGTGTTCGTGTGTTCGAACAAATTTTTTGCCTGTTCGCATGTTCTGGTGCAAACATATTGCCTACAAGAGAAATGGAGGAATTTCAACTTCGCATTCCGCAGGTTAGTACAAAACTGTCACTTGATCTCACTAATATAGACTTTACACACACAGGACACACAGTGTCAGTCATGAACTGCCCCACAAAAAGGTCCTAAAGAAACACTGTCACTTTCATTCAAGGCAGTGACAGTGCGTTTGTAAAACCACCTCTGACCTGCTGCTACTCTCCTACTCAGCTATCCCTAATTGCTCCTAGCAACTCCTAGCAATACCTACTTGTAGCACCCTGACCTAGGCCGGATAAAATTAGTTTTTGGCTCTGCTGTACTCATTTGAGAAGCATTTTATTTTTCAGGTCTGGTCAGAACTATCCATAAACCTGGGGGTTGATTGCTCCTGTCTGCCTCTGGAAAAAGCTTCCAGAAATAAGAGAGTCAAGCCCTTGGCTATGATTATTTATCTAACCTCAGCCAATCCCTGGGAGGTAGGCCCAGAAGGTGTGGCTGGGGAGAAGATAAATGTTTGAGGAGCCTGTCAGATCTCTTTTCTTCTGGGGCCTCTGCCCGGAGAGGCAGCCTGTGTTACTGAAGATCTGCTGCTGTTAGACCTCAGCATGTGCTTGGATGAGGAACTGAAAGACATCTTCTGAAAGACACTATCTTAGGAAGCTGGTTTGGAATCTTTCACAGAAGAGTGTTGCAGTGAAGCTTGTTGGGGAGCTGTCTCTGGGCACTGTGAGTGGGACCTTTTGGGCTAAAGCTTCAGGAGTGCTTGTGCTTTGAGGGTTATACACCAGAAGCTGCTACATGGACTGTGACTGCTCTTACAGAGTCTCAGATTAGGTTGCTGTTCCCCTCTACATCCAGCAATACTTAAGGCTGTTACTAAAGGACTTTGCTTAAAAATCTGTCCTTTTGTATCTGCTTGTGTTTTTGGAGTATCCTGTACCCTCATCCCTATCTCCTGTTCAAGTACTGCCATAAATCTTCAAAAAAGACACCCCTAGACCGAGCCTGTGTTTGTCGGTGTGCTCTGGAAGTAGAATTTGGGTCTGGCAGCTTCTGGACAGGTAAGGGAGACCTGTGTTATTTCCAGCAGCTCCGGGGTCGAGCGCTATTTACTGCTTCCAAGTAGTTGTGGATGATGTGAAATGCATGCAGACAGCATCAAATCTGCAAACTGATTACTTCTGATTTATGGTTAAAGTTGAACTCCAGTTTTATCTTCCATCTTATAGTTGTTACAAGCCCCTTTCCTATACCAAAACAACTTACTCTGATTTCATTGCACACTGTGAGCTTCTTACAATGTACAATAGAAGCTGTAACAAGTCAGACAGAGCCCACCTCGTTGGAAGACAACCAGCATCATCTAGCACTTTCCTCCCCAGACTTACTTTACCTGGCCTGCCCTTTTAATTAATTGGATTTCAGTTCTCTCAATTACGAAGTCTCAGAATCATATGTGGGCATTATCTTGGGTAGTCCGCATGCAAATGTAGTCTGACATCAGTAGGTGTAAAATAAGAGGAGGATCCAGGCTGCTCTGTCCACTGCACAGAGCAGGTAAGTATAACATGTTTGTTTTTTTTAAAACAAAACTTTACAATCACTTTAATTTTGGAACTTGAAAGTCATTGGGGCAGAAGCTTTACAAAAATTGTAAAGCTTTATTTATCTCAATTCCTTATACATGGAGTTCAATATTTCCAAAGGTGGAGAGTTTGACTTTAAAAATAGTAGTTTATCATGCCATCACTGGAAAAACTTGAGTCAGAGTCAGGAGGTACACAAAATAATTCATCCTTTGGATTCCCACCCTGAGAAATTACATGCATTGGATCACTGGAATGCTAGTGGACAGGGAGTGGCTGTAAACGGGATGCAGGAAATCAGTAACACTTAAATGCAACAAAGGATTAAAAATGTAAAAACAAATTTTTTATGATAAAAAAACAGAGGGAAATGTATCAAAACTGGAACAGATTGCGCAAGGCAACCAATCAAGCTTCTGTCTTTCATTTTCCATGCTTGAAGCAGAACCTAACCCATTGATTTAACTGTTTCCCAAAACAGTTACATCCAAGGCATGCCATGAATGAGAACTCTCACAGTTGCTTGTGTTCTTAGCTGAACTATCAAGCCATCAAATGGCTGGTGTCATAGCTGATCACATGCGCAGCACTGTGGCAACTGCAGGTCAAACAGAGACTAAGATGGAGACTTATTTGGCTGTAAAGGATAGGAGGATTTAGTTCAACTTAAACCGAACAAGCTTAAGATAGTCACTGATCAGTTGCCATGCAGAGTTGCTCCAGATTCTGTCTGCTCCAGTTTAGATAAATCCCCCCCATAGTGCTCTAACAAACTAAATGTTATTCAGTTAGGCTAAGTTAAAGACTCGGTAAAAACAGGGGGGTTGATGCACATTTATACTGCCCCCCCAACTGCATACCTGCAAAATAACATGACAGCTGCTCAGGTTTGTTCACATTGCATTGTTTTGCAGCACAAAAAACATAACTTAGAATGTTGTGTTTGGCAGGTGGTGTCGCTTGTCAAACACACCCATTGCCACGTGCAACTGCATCTATACGTCATTCCAAAAGAGCGACATCAGGAGGGAAGGGGGCAGAGGGATTTGGTTCTGAGATAGGGATGGATCCTCCAAATAGGGGACACTTGTGGGCTATGACATTATCCTCATATCATAAGGGTGCATGGGCTTGCATGGTTCCCCTACCAGGTGAAATCTAGAAAGAGTTTAACAACTGTAACTCATATAAAAAATATATATATATTAGCTCCAGGAAGCTGGAAACCCTAAGGAGATGGTATGAAATAGAACTCTGCTAGGGAGAGATGGATCACAAATCAATGTCAGGAGGATGCACAGGCCTCGCAGTAATATGAGCTCATGCTTACCATGCAAAGTCCATTGTGTCTACTGAAACAAAACAAGCCGTCCTGTCCAGCCTATTACCAGGAAGACGGTCATTGCTCTATGTTGTGTCACACGTGTACATTTCTGCCTTTTGGCCTGTGTTCTGTATATCAAGTTATTAACTGTCAGCATCACAGACTGCGCAACACAGAACAGCAGGATCAACATAAACCTACTGCATATATAGTGCAAATATGTTCTATTTAAAGTAGAACAAAATGTGACATTTTGTATAAAATACAAACTTTTTTGCAGCTCTGTAATCATTAAACATTGTTACATTTTTTTTTAAGTTCAGGCAGAGTTCCAGGCATTTTATAAACTGACACTCCCCCCCCCACGCGTGTTCGTGATCACTTCCTGTATTCTCATCGCATTTTTTTTCCAAGCAGTGCAAATACCTTTTTTTTCTTGTTCTATTCCCCCACATCTGCAGTACCTCTCCACGGCAAAGTATGTCATGTCCGCCCACCCATTGGCTCCTGGGATATGAGTGTCATCCATCCCAATAGTCAAGGTGCCTCCATTGCCGCTGCCGCTGCTTGTAGTGTCACAACGCGCTTTGTTGTTTATGCGCATGCGCGAGATCCGGAGATGCTTGCTGGGTAGCCAGCAGTACCGTATCCCAGAACAAGATACCAGTGGGCTTCAGCTGTCCACACTGAAGATGGAAGCCTGCTTGGGGGGGACTGCTAAGTAAGTTTTTTTTAAATACATAACATTTATAAAAGCTATATTAACTAATATTGCCAATTGTAATCAGAATGCATATAAAAGCAAAAGAGAAGGCCTTCAAAAAATACAGGGTTGAGGTATAATCATCAGCATTCAAACTTTATAAAGAATGCAACAAGAAATGTAAGGGTGCCAATAGGGCGGCTGAGATAGATGGATTGAAAACTGGCTACAAGGGCAAGTTCAGAGGGTGGTGATAAATGGGGAATACTCGGAATGGTCGGGGGTGGAAAGTGGGGTCCCACAGGGTACTGTGCTGGGACCAATCCTATTTAATTTGTTCATAAATGACCTGGAGGATGGGGCAAACAGTTCAATCTCTGTATTCGCGGACGATACTAAGCTAAGCGGGGCAATCACTTCTCCGCAGGATTTGGAAACCTTGCAAGAAGATCTGAACAAATTAACTACATGGCAAATGAGTAAAAGAGAAACAGATGCGAGACTTTGAGTGAGGCACACGGGAGCAAAGATATAGCTAGAGTAAAGTAGTCATTTTTATTAAAATACATAAATTCATAAATTTACATTTACAGGCACATAGCTCAATATGAAGACATGAATAAACAAAAATAACAATAAATATGGGACACAAAGTGTCACTGAAAAAGGGTAGCAAAAACAAAGATACAATAAAGAAGGAACATCCATACATAGTAAATAATTGTATACATATAACGGTAGTTGTAAGCTCTGTGCCGTTTCGGGACCTTATAGCCACTCATCAGGAGCATAACCGTATTAATCTATAAATAGGGGAAAATAACAATATATAAATTGTTTAGAGGACAGGTGGGCAAATGTAAAACATAAAATTCCAATTTATTCCACTACGACCATGAACTTACAATTGTGTCTGCGCAGAGGCGGTGCAGCCCTGAATGCCAAGCCCGCCCATAATGCCAGGATCCAAAGCTGAGGGAGTGTGTCCGGGCAGCAACCCAGTACCGAAAAGCCCCCAGGTTGGGTCAGAGTGTGAAAACCAATAGTGACAAAGGTGACCTCAAAAAGAGGGGGGAGAAAGACCTGAAAAACAGAGGCACTAAGTGAATAGGTGAAATGGTGTAAAGAAAGTAAGGAAAGGGTATAGAGCAGTGAGAATGAGTTAGGATAGAGGAGAGTGCTATCCTTCTCTCTGGCTATTCCTTGGACTGTCCTGGTCCTTCTCCCAGGTCCTATTTTTCCTTTTTCACAACTTTTTTTCTTCACCTCCCAATCTTTCCTTTCTTCTCTCCTTCACTCCCCTCTATCCTAACTCATTCTCACTGCTCTATACCCTTTCCTTACTTTCTTTACACCATTTCACCTATTCACTTAGTGTTTTTAAGGTCTTTCTCCCCCCTCTTTTTGAGGTCACCTTTGTCACTATTGGTTTTCACACTCTGACCCAACCTGGGGGCTTTTCGGTACTGGGTTGCTGCCCGGACATGCTCCCTCAGCTTCGGATCCTGGCATTATGGACGGGCATGGCATTCAGGGCTGCACCACCTCTGCGCAGACACAATTGTAAGTTCATGGTCGTAGTGGAATAAATTGGAATTTTATGTTTTACATTTGCCCACCTGTCCTCTAAACAATTTATATATTGTTATTTTCCCCAATTCATAGATTAATACGGTTATGCTCCTGATGAGTGGCTATAAGGTCCCGAAACAGCGTAGAGCTTACAACTACTGTTATATGTATACAATTATTTATTATGTATGGACGTTCCTGCCTTATTGTATCTTTGTTTTTGCTACCCTTTTTCAGTGACACTTTGTGTCACATATTTATTGTTATTTTTGTTTAATCATGTCTTCATATGTTTACATAGAAGTCCTTGTTGGAATGTATTTTATGATGGAATATAAACTATCACTATTGAGCTATGTGCCTGTAAATGTAAATTTATGAATTTATGTATTTTAATAAAAATTACTACTTTACTCTAGCTATAACTTTGCTCCCGTGTGCCTCACTCAAAGACCCGCATCTGTTTCTCTTTTACTTTAATATTGAACGGGGATGGAGGAGGGGTTTGAACGACCCCACTATCCTTATTTAAAGTCCCATTTTTTAATTTCTTTTCTCTTATTAATTAACATGGCAAATGAGGTTTAATGTAGAAAAATGGCACTGGTCCCAAAATAGTGTCAAAAGTGTCTGATGCCATGTCACAGTCACGATAAAAATCGCAGATTGCCGCCATTACTAATAAAAAAAATAAAATAATAAAAATGTCATAAATCTATCCCCTATTTTGTAGACGCTATGACTTTTGCACAAGCCAATCAATATACGCTTATAGCAATTTTTTTTACCAAAAATATGTAGAAGAATACATATCGGCCTAAACTAAGGAAAAAATTAGTTTTTTTATATATTTTTTTGAGATATTTAATTTAGCAAAAAGTAAAAAATATTGCTTTTTTTCAAAATTGTCACTCCTTTTTTGTTTATAGCACAAAAAAAAAAAAAAACGCAGAGATGATCAGATACCACCAAAAGAAAGCTCTATTTGTGGGAAAAAAAGGACGTTAACTTTGTTTGGGTGCAATGTGTTACGACCCCGCAATTGTCAGTTAAAAGACGCAATGCCGTATCGCAAAAAATGCTCTGGTCAGGAAGGGGGTAAATCCTTCCGGGGCTGAAGGGGTTAAGAACGTCAGCCAATTTGATACACTAGATTGTGAGTACAAAGCATGAAATATCACAGAAAATAATACTTAGTCCCCTGTAGCAGCACTTTATCAAAAAATACAGACACTGAATCAGTTAGTAAAAGCCAAACATAATAATTGTCACCTGATATGGTTTGTAAGGAAAAGTAAAAATAGATTAACAAAGGTAATAACCCAACTCAGCATACAGGGTGATTAGTAATAAGGACTAGGCATAAGATAAAACTTGCCGTCCAGATCAGCATAAAGAGTAGCAAGGTCACCTAAAGTGCAGCGGTAGGCGGTTATGAAGCTTGATTTTCCAAAAGCAGGAACTATACTGCCAAAGTGCATTGATGGCGACTATGCTAAGCCTAGACCTACTGGGTGTACACTGTGCATAGAAATTAGGGAAATGGGGGAAAGGAACAAAGGATGGTTTACAGAAGGGTGCAGTCCTTCTGAAGGCTAATGTTGGGGCCCTTTAAGCATTGGTGCACTTAATGACAGTTTAGTAAACCAGCATGCAGTATAGGTACGGTAAAGATGCAGTAAATGTGCCGTATAGGTGTGGTACAGGTGCAGTATACTTAATGTACTGCTTCCGGTAACTCAGTCCCTGCTAGCAGGGGAACAATGGGCAGTGCCCTCTCACCAGTGCTTGTGGTGCAGCTGTGAGGAAGGGGGACCCCCTCAGTCTATCCACAGGATGCCTCCAGAAATTCAGCAATGGGAAGTAGAGGGTGAAAGGATGCTCTGGTCTCCCTGCTGCAACTGTGCAGATGCGGTCACTGCGATCTGTGCTGCCCCGGGTGTCTCCGCTGGTCTGGCTTCTCAGCAGTCTAGTCAGTATGCAGCAGGCGTGCTCTCATCAGTTCCCTTTGCACTAAAAGTAAGCAGTCTGGTAAAATCTATTCCACCACTTCCTCTCTGCGTCAAGGTGTTCTTAGAAGCTGCAATGCAAAGAGTCTGCAAGTCCCATTCTATGGCTGCTGTCTTGGACTTTAAATCCCACCATAGGTTTTTCTGGCTATAGTTCGCCCTCTGCTGACTGAAGGTGATAGTGCAGCAACATTCAGCATAACGGCAGATAAAGAGGGAAATGTCTCCTTCTCCATGTTCCTGTAGTTCAGCACCTGGCTACATAAATAAAATTTTGTATCTATAGGATGGGGAAGTTCAAACAGGGGGATTATGACCAATTTATGTATAAATAATATCATTTTTAAAACATGTTTAACTTGAATTGACTCTGATTTCAATTTAGATTTAAGTTTAAAAAAGCAACAAACAGGTGAATTCACCAAAGCTAGAATGTCTGAATTAGGCTCATATGTGTATGTTGGACAAATGTAGGTACTTGAGACTATTGTTTGTGTAATGGTGCCTTGTCTATTCAGTAGACGTAGAATGGCTACATAGTCAAGAATCATGATGAACAGCAAAGATGTTAGAATAAGTGCATCTAATTATTTCAAATGACTCTGGAACAATGGGAGTACAAAAGTAATATTACAACTCAATAGAAAGGAGACATTCTCCTTCACATATGGCCACCATAACTGTCATTCAATGGGTAAAGTGGCAGATGTGAAAATGTACAACTATCAGATCAAAACCCTGGTTTAACAGGAACAGTGTGGGAGAAGGGTCATGACAATACTGGTAAGGGAAATGCCACAAGGATAATGTTATTTATGCTATAGTTGAAAGGGCAGTCATGAGGGAAGATTAGCCATCTTCAGAGTTGTGGTTCACTACCATGACAGCAGGAAGAGGGCCTTGGCCACCACAGATGGGTGTGAAAGGAGAGGGGAGTTGGCCAGGGTTGTGGTTTGCATAATCGTAACCTGTATTGTAGCTGATAACTGCTGTGGAACATCTTTTGTTGCTGCTGTATTATATTTTTTCTGTGAGGACAGGGTTAAACTGAATATTCATTAATGCCGAAGTGCTGCAGCCATCTTTAAGGAGAGCACCTTGAAATGCTTGTCTATGGAATTTCTTCAGTGCAGGGGGCAGTCATCTTGGCTGGGTCTGGGTCGATCCTGGAAGGCCGGTAATTGCTGCTGCAATAAAGCAAGATGAGGGTCTGCAGGCTGCTGAGAGGAAGAGAGAGGACAGTCTTAAATCAGATGGAGTGAGAAAAAGAGGCTAGACTGCTGGCTGAACGGAACCCTGCCAAAGCTGAGCACAATCTGGTGAGACCAAAGAGAGACTGCTCAACTCACAGGACCTTGCCTCAGAGACAGGAACGTTTGAGGAGTGATTTGGATGTCTGGTGAGAGCACCCCCACCACTTGTAAGGAAGGAAAAGAGGGTCTGTAAAAGCAGGATTGAAAGAGAGGCATCACAGCAGCTACTATCCCTTTCTGAGAACTTAAAGAGGAGTTCCACCCAGGGGGCCCATGAAAAAAAAAAAAAATTAAAAGTCAGCAGCTACAAATACTGCAGCTGCTGACTTTTAATTGGACACTTACCTGTCCCAGGGTCCAGCGATGCTTGGGATCGAGGCCCCGCTCGTCTCCCCCTCCGTTCAGCGGCGCCGGCATTGCAACTGTGGGCACCGGGCTGTGGCTTCACAGCCTGGCACCCACTGCGCATGCGTGAGCGGCGCCGCGCGCCGTGATTGGCCGCTCAGTCACCTGTGACCTGTAATGGGTCACAGATGATTGACAGGAGGGAGGGAGCAGAGCGGAGCCCTTCCTGTGCTGAGGGGGAAGTGATGTCACCAGCCCAGGCACTGGAAGGGGCAGACGACGAGGGACCCCCTAGCAACAGGCATTTAGAGGTAAGTTAAAAAAAAAATATCCACATTTTTTTTGTTTTTTTTTTTTTTTTTAGGATTTTTTATGTATTTTTGTTTTTTTGGGTGGAACCCCACTTTAAATTGAACCAGAGCACATGTCCAGAGACTCAAAAGAGGGCACCCTGGATCTGGTAGCAGACTAAGATTGCACACGTTATTGTCTGCTGGGAACTGTTGTGCTTTTTATAAAGTGCCCCTACTTTGACAGGTAACTTTTTTTCTATTTTCATCATTCACTGGCCAGCAGTGTTCATTTTTACATCAAATTTCAATTTAGTTTTAGTTATAGTCTTTCGACTAAAATGCCATTTTAGTTTTAGTCGTACTTTAGTCTTTTGATTAAAATGCCATTTTAGTTTTAGTCATATTTTAGCCATCTGAATTGTTTTAGTTTTAGTCGTATTTTAGTAGACTAAAATCTCCAGTACATTTTAGTCAACTAAAATATCCAGTACATTTTAGTAGTCTAAACTCGAATGGGTTTAGTTCAATTTTAATGCATTATTTAAGCATTTCTTTAGCATTGCCAAACTCATTATATACTCCTGGAGTAAAAATCTAATAACAGGTTATTATTTATGGTATTAAAGTGATGTTTTTTTTTCTTCCTATAACAATAACAAACATAATATACTTACCTGCTCTGTTGTAGTGGATTTGCACAGATCCAGATCCTTCTCTTTTCGGGACCCTCTTCTGTGCTCCTGGCCCCCCCCCCCTCCTGTTCAGTGCTCCCACAGCAGGCAGGTTGCTATTGGAGCACCAGAGCCGAGTCACAGCTCCCAGTGTCCATTCAGACACAGAGCCCCGACCCAGCCCTGCCCCCTCTCTCCCCTGATTGGCTAGCTGACTTTGATTGACAGCAGCGGCAGTCAATGGCACCGCTGCTGTGTCTCAGCCAATCAGGAGGGAGAATCTTGGACGGCTGACACACTCGTGGAGATCGCTGGACAGAGAGGGACCTCAGGTAAGTGTTAGGGGGGCTGCTGCACACAGAAGGCTTTTTATCCCTAATCATCAGTGTGACAGGAGCCAGCACTAGAGGAAGCATGCGGCTGCAGTAGATAGCAGAGCCAATGCTTCCTGTATCACTAGTGTCACAGGCGTAGTACATTTGATATCACTCTGCCTGTGACAGGAGCTGGCTCTATACAGGAAGCACCGGCTCTGCTTCCTCTAGTGCCGGCTTCATTCTTTACATTGATGCTTGGGGATGGCGGGTCAGGAACCCGCGATCTGGGTTTGCTGACCCGCCATCCCAGAGCAGGAGGTGGCTGGCCACATCGGAGGCCGCTGTGGGCCACATCTGGCCCACAGGCCAGCGGTTGGTCACCCCTGTTTTAGGCTATGCTTGGCCTAATACATTTTTTGAAATACCTCCAGGTGTGTCGGTAAGTGCTGGATGAGTCAGGCGTGTCATAGTCAGGTGTGCACAATCCTGACCCATGTGGCTGGACTGAGCTAAGATCGCTGTGTAGACCATGCCCCCTAAAACGTCACAGTCCCAGCATGTCCAGGGACTGTGACGGCATAAGGGGGCGGGGTCTCCGCCTATATAAGTCACATCGGAGCTCTCAGAGAGCATTCCAGCCGGAGAGACCGTCGTGTCAACATGGGAAGAAGACAAGAAGCCCAGAAGCCCAGAAGCCAGAGGCCAGAAGTCCGGACCTCCGCTGGCTAAAGAGCGGCATGAAGACAGCGGAGGAGCCAGCAGAAGAACTCGAACACCGGGAGAAGAGGCCAGAGGGAGTGGAGAAGAACTAACCGCACGCCAGGAGAAGAGGAACCGGAGGGACCCCCGAAGTCGTAAGAAGACCCCCCCGGAGCTGTCTAATAAATTACTTCAAAAACCTGTGTAGTGTGTTTTATTATTGACACTTTTTCCCTAGGTGAATGGGTAGGGGTACCATGTACCCCATACTCATTCACATAGGGTGGGGGGCCGGGATCTGGGGGCCCTCTTATTATAGGGGGCTCACGGATTCCGATAAGCCCCCCGCCCGCAGACCCTGAAACCAACGGACAGGGTTGTCGGGAAGAGGCCCTTGTCCTCATCAACATGGGGACAAGGTGCTTTGTGGTGGGGGGGGCCCGCAGGGCGCCCCCCTCCCCCAAAGCACCCACCCCCCCATGTTGAGGGAATGCGGCCTGGTACGGTTCAGGAGGGGGGCGCTCGCTCGTCCCAACCCCCCTTCCTGACTGGCCAGGCTGCGGGGTCTGGTATAGATTTTAGGGGGGCCCCACGCCGTTTTTTCGGCGTAGAGGTTCCCCTTAAAATCCATACCAGACCAAAGGGCCCCGCAAAATTTGTTTTTCCTATTGCAGCGAGCGCGAGATGCAGTACTCTGCCCTTGCGTTGTATCTGGTCCGTCGGACCAGCATACAGACGCATGCAGACGAACAGGCTTTCCATCAGGAATTGAGTCTGGTGGACTAAGATTTGAAGCATGCTTCAAATCTAGGTACGGCGGACTTTTGGGAAAAAAAAGTCCGCCGGAGCCTACCCACAGTCGGATTGTGCGGTGGACTCTGGTCTGCCGGACCAAGTATGCCGGAAAGTCCGACCGCGTGTACGCGGCATAATACTTGTGTGCCTGTTAAAGTGGTTGTAAACCCACTAAAAAAAAAAAAAAAAAACCTGCAAGACAAAGGCATAATGAGCTAGTATGCATAGCATACTAGCTCTTTATGAAATACTCACTTCTGGCCGTGCCGTTGCTTCAGTGCGCATGTGCCGATGATGTTGGCACATGCTGATACAGGGGATATCTCCTAAACCATGCATGTTTAGGAGATATCTGGGGTAGCTACGGGTAAGCCTTATTATAGGCTAGGCTTACCTGTAGTAAAAAGTGGATTGTAATGGTTTACAACCACTTTAAAGTTTACAGAAAAGTATACTGGTGGTGTCAGTGGGGTTAAAACCTCACATAGGGCTGTACAAGAGCAGAGGATGCAAACTAAGTAACGGCTCTTACAGGGGTAGCAATACACTTGTAAACCTTAGATGCAGACTACTCCTGCTTGTAACTATTTTTACCTGGGTAAAAATACAGTCTCTGTAGTAGTGCGAACGTTCAAGCAAAGGCCATGCAGAATAATTGCATGCTTGTCTCTATTACCACTAGTGATGAACTGACTTGCCCGGGGGGTTCTGTTCGAGCAGGGTTCGGCGAATTTGACATGCCAAATCCAAACCCCATTGAGATCAACAAGTGCCAAATCTGTCAAATTTAAAATTCCAGTTTTTGGGATAATAGGCAAAAGGATGTAAAAAATAGAGGGGGCTGGGTGTACCCTGCCCTGGGAAACATGCACCAATGCAAAAAACATTTTTTTAAATTCAATGTGACCAGGAGCAGTGATTTTTAAAGCACAGACATTTACAAAGGAAAAAATTGACAGCAAACGACATCTCCCTCCTCTGGTCTGCTGTGTATTGTGGGGGACCTTTGGAGGGGTTTGTGTACCGTTTTTTTCCCTAAAGAATCCAGCAATTAAGTCTTTTTTTTGCCGACTATTTAAAGTGTGCCAATTTTTTTTTTTGTTATTAAAGATTTTTTATTGAAATTTCTGTGTGCCAATTTTTTTTTTACTTTGTAAATGTCACTTTTGCACATCCTACAACAAGAATTAAAAAACAAATTTGCATAGAATCCCCCCATAATGCATACCAGATCTTTTGTATAGATTTTAAGAGGGGCCCAGGATTGTTGGCTATGTAAGTGAATGGACCAAGTGACTTCAGTGGTTGGTAAGGATGCGGTGGTTGCAAGCACCTACTGCTTCCTTAGCAACCATTGGCAGCCGGAAGCGGTCAGGTTCGATCACATCGAATGCCCTATACGTTCGCACGAACATCCAACCCAACACTGAGCTCATCCCTAATTACCACATACACAATTGCTACCAGCTTCCACCAAGTAAATAAAGTTTGATATTGAACAATCTGAAGCAGTGAATAGGGGTGAAATATGCCAATGAGCTCTGCATATTTATTGGATAAATTTGTAGCAGGAGGCACATGAATGTTTTTATTAATAAAGTACTTTTACTCTTTAATGCTTGCCATACATGCAACTATATGATCATACAATATAATAATAGTTTCAGTGAAAGAATTGTATTGATTCAAATAAAAGCAACCAAATCAATAAGTGTTGTTTGTAAATGTTCATTTGCAACAGCTGAATATACCATCCATTGCTAGTTTAGTTTTATATTTATAAACAGCCTAAAGTTTTGTATATTATGATTAACTGAGAATCTTCTACAAGATGGAATTATTTTCTATTATTTAAAGCTAACCTCCAGCTTTACTGTCAGTCGTGCACAGTTGTACAGGCTCCTCTTCTATGCTGAAAATGCTTACTCTGATTTCACTGCACAATAATTCTCACAGTGTCATTAGAAGCTACAGCAAGTCAGATAGAACCTAATTTCCTGGCTAGAGGATGTCCATTTCATTTATTGGATTTCAGTTCCTTCAATGATGGAGGCTAAGCATACGCACCACATGTGGGCTTTACCTAGGGCGGTCTGCATGCAAAGGCACTCTGTCTAGGAACTTCCACTCCTCCAGATCGACATCCACCCATCAAGGCATTTTAATATTTGCATAACATCTCCCAAGAACCAATCCATTGCTTGCATAAGGGCTGAGGGCTCTTGAGACGAGCACTAAGGCAATGTGCTGGGATGTTTTCAGGAAGCCATGTACACTGCTGGAACCCACACCAGCCATGCATTGCGTGGACTCCATAGAGAAACACAGTGACATAGTGCTGATGTCACTTGTCACTTGGTCTAAAGTAAGGTACTGTATGTAAAGAAAATGGAGTGTGTAAGCACACTCTGGAATAGGTGGGACCAGGAGGGGAACCGTGGTCATGTAAAAATCAAACATTATAGCATTATCCCAACTTAGAGATGAGCCTTACACGGTGCCCAGTAGAAAATGTACAGTGCCCCGCTGTAAAGTGCTGTCCCTTGTCACCACACTAATTTCTCTAGAAGGGACACTATGCACACTCCCCCAGTCCAGTGTATCTCTGTCACCTCACTCCCAGTGGCAGAATGGGGTCCCACCATGCACCTAGCGCAGACCTTATGCGTGCACTTATTTAAATCCTTCCACTCTCTTGTACCATGCGGCCAAGCTTGGGGTCCCTGTAATGCGGTTTCAGTCCTGATACCTTTGGGTTACCGACCACTGGGGAGGGAGCCAGATCACAGACCCCCTCACCACCGGAGGACCCTCTGCCATGGTACCACACTTTATGACCGGTTACAATGTACCTTGCACTAGGTCCTGGCTACCCATAGAAATGCATTCTTCCTCCTGCTTGTCTTGCTGAGTAAACCTGTAGTGGATTTGCTTCATACCCTACATGTGCTTTACTGCCCGTGTTCTTTCATATGCCAGAAACCATAATGCACCACTTTAAATAACCTCAGACCAAGCTTGGAACAGTTGATACAACTTTACAGAATGTTTGGCAAAGTTCAACAAGTACATTCCAGTGCAACATAATCCTGTCTAACTAGCTGAGCTGCCCAGGCATACCTCAACAAGATGATAGCAATAGAGCATTAAAAAGTTAGAGGGTCTTTTAAACTAGGCGACGGGGGGAGGATCCAGAGGTAGAGATAGTCAGCGCAGAACATATTCCAGTGGGTAGTATTGGGGGCATTAGTGGTAGGTTGACTAAAGCACATAAACCCGAGGTAAGTATAGTAACGAGTCCTATTTGCAACCTCAGAACACCCAATAAGAAGACAGTATGCGACCGGTCTAAACTATGTGGCATGTTCACCAATGCCAGGAGCCTGGCGGACAAGATGGGAGAACTAGAGATACGGTTGTACAAGGAGGATTTAGGTTTTGTGGGAATTTCAGAGACTTTGTTCAACAGCTCTCATGATTGGCTGGCAACCATTCAAGGGTATTCCCTTTATCGCAGGAATAGAGAGGGTAAAGAATAATGTACGAGTGAATGTGAGAGATGACATCACTAAGGCACTAAGGGAGCTCGGGAGGAAGTGGAATCCTTATGGGTAGAGCTCCAAAGGGATGAAACTAAGGGGAAAGTAATACTGGGAGTATGCTATAGGCCCCCTAACCTGAGGGAGGAGGGGGAGACGGACCTCCTATCACAATCTGGATTAGTGGCAAGGATGGGAAGTGTCCTCATAATGGGGGATTTTTTTATTATTCAGACATAGACTGGGCGGAAGGAACCGCGCATTCGTCCAAGGCTCGCCAGTTCCTAAATGTCTTGCAGGACAATTTTATGGGTTAGATGGTAGATGCACCAACTAGAAACAAAGTGTTACTAGACCTACTGATTACAAACAATACAGACCCGATCACAGATGTGGAAATACGGGGCAATTTAGGAAACAGCAATCACAGGTCAATTAGCTTCAGTATAAATCACACAAATAGGAAACATAAGGGGAATACAAGGACACTGAATTTCAAAAGAGCCAACTTCTGTAAACTACGAACCTTGCTAGAAGATATTATTGGGATAAAATCTTAAGAACAAAGAACACGGAGGAGAGATAGGTTTGCTTTAAGAGCATATTAAATAAGGGCATTAGCCAGTGCATCCCAGTGGGAAATAAATTTAAAAGAGCGAACAAAAGTCCTGCGTGGCTTAACTCCAATGTAAAAATGCATATAAAAGCAAAGGAGAAGGCCTTCAAAAAAATACAAGGCTGAGGGATCATCATCAGCATTCAAGCTTTACAAAGAATGCAACAAGAAATGTAAGGGTGCAAAATAGAACACGCAAGACACCTAGCGGAGGAGAGCAAAAAAAAATCCCAAGAAATGTTTTAAGTATATAAACAGTAAAAGAGGGAGGACAGACCATATCGGCCCCATAAAGAATAAGGAAGGGTATCTGGTTATAAAGGATGGTGAGATGGCGAAGGAATTGAATGTATTATTCTCCTCAGTCTTCATGAGGGAATCGGGATTCTGCTTCAGTAACCAAAACTGCAGTGTTTATCCTCATGACACATCACAGGAAGCACCCTCATGGCTAACAGAGGACAGAATTAGAAATAGACTTGAAAAACGTAACATTAATAAGTCACCGGGACCAGATGGCTTGCACCCGAGGGTCCTTAGGGAACTCAGTCAAGTAATTGCCAGACCATTGTTTCTAATTTTTACTGACAGTCTACTAACTGGAATGGTAGTCCAGTTCTGGCATTCCCCAAGCCTTGGCAGTTCTCCAGTCCCGCGGTGTCTTCCAATGGATTGCTGGGCACAACAGTCCTTTTGTCGCTTCATAGCTGTCAGGGCATCTCCATGAGCGTACGGCTGCTGGACCCAGCCTTCCCTGAATATTTATATCACAGGGCAGATAGGCAGGGCCCCAAAAGCCCGGGAGCCGAGGTGCAAAATGTTAACCCTTTTCCCAGTCTGGGCCAGCCAACTATCTAACTAACATACTGTAGGGCAACCTGCCTACATGTTTAGTATCATTTTAACTACCAAGAATGTAAATATTCACTGGCACCGTTATAGCAGAGCCAACAATTCCCACAATATTTCCCAGTGGTAAGAAGCAAATACTATTCTACCCAGATCTAGCTCTTAAGAGCCATTTATCAAGCTTAAGATGCAACCCCTGAAGGACTAGCTGGACTTTACTGCTGTATGACTTGCTTTGAGACATCTGAATGCTGATAGGATGCAGACGATTGCCATGTTAATATTGTGCGCTAATGTATGACAGAAGAGACACGTGAGAAATTGTAAAAGGAGATCAAACATAACTGAGCTTCCAAGAGGAAATGCTATTCCCAGCTGAAAATGCTATTTATAGGTGAAAGGGTGGAGTAATTTCCCCTCTCTGATCAGAGACAAGCTCTCAGTGATGACATCACAGGGAAAGTTTGTTAACCACTTAGTAAGTTGATACCATAATGTCTGGCATGTAGAAAGGCTTATAATGAAGGGTGAAGACCATTTCAAATTGTAAACTGTTTACTGCTTTCCTTTAGATAATACTGACGCAATATGTGGAATGTGAAAAAAAAAAATCAATAAACAGACGTAGTCAAATAAAAAAAAAAGGGTAGCCACCATTCATCAATTCATCAATGAACATGACTCCAATATACTGAAATCTAACAGGTTGTTAAAGCATTCCTAAAGGCTATTTAAAAAAAAAATTAAAATAACAGACATGTTATACTTACCTGCTCTGTGCAGAGAGTGGCCACAAACCTACTCTTCTCGGGTCCCCCGCTGGCACTGTCCACTCCTGCTCTTCAGTGTCAGCTCCCATAGCAAGTACTTGCTATGTGGACAGAAGTGCAGGCACACTCCCATGCCAGACTCTGTGTGTCTATAGGTGTTACCCCCGTGCATGTGGGGGTAACACCTTGCCTGAAGGTGTGCTCACCAATGCCTGGGACCAGGCGGCACCGGTCGTGTGAAAAATCAAACATTAAGGCAGCCCCGGACTCAGTAATGAGCCACTTGTGTGCAGCAATAAAAGACAGATTTCCTCCATAAGATGTTTCGTCCCAAGTACCTACACACTCGTACTGATGTATATTGCATTCGGAGGGATGTGCAGATCCTTCGCCCACTCCACCAGTCCAAGGAGAAGGGGTAGTTGCCATCAGTAACCATAAAGAAGAACAGCTACGGCAACTAGTCCAGATCACTAGGTACAGGAAGGAAAGAGTTAATGAGCATGCATGGGGCCCTCTATGCGCTTGGTGGGACTCCATTCTGTTACTGGGAGTGAGGTAACAGAGGCACACACGCTGTAGCTGTTCTTCTTTATGGTTACTGATGGCAACTACCCATTCTCCTTGCCTTGTGAGTTAACCTTTTGTAGTAGTGTTACATATATACCATAGTGCTATTACAGACCCAGGTTCATAGGAACACACCAAAACCCAACATGCACCCCTTGAATAATTTCAGACCAGGCTCAAAGCAGTTGAAAAAATATTTACTGAGAACTCAGCATAACATATGCAACAGGGTAAAACGTCCTTTCCCTAACTAACACTAATTGTGTCCTACAGGTGAACCACAGGTCCCAGCAAGCTTCTTCAATTCTCCCTATTCTTTTGCTTGTGCTCTCAGGACCTCCTGAACCTGGCTAACTGACACAGTAGGCAACCTGCCTACACCTTCAGGAACCACTTGGTAGATTGGGTTCTCTGTTCTTCTGCCTCAACTTTGAGAACAACCTCAGCCCCACTGACACCCCAGGTTAAGCAAATGCATACTGCAATGCTGCTGGGAGCACAAATATAGATACCCTGCACACAACTTAGGTCCAGTATCAAAAACCAAAAATCATACTGGTTAGTGGTAAACTAACCCAATGTATTGTCATGGGGGGCAGTAAATTATTATTTATTATATTATACAGGATTTATATAGCGCCAACAGTTTGCGCAGTGCTTAACAAAATGAAGGCAGACATTACAGTTACATTACAGTTTAGTACAAGAAGGGTTCAGAGGGCCCTGCTCATTAGAGCTTACAATCTAAAAAAAATAGCAGTATGCACATAAATGAGTAAGTAAGGCTCAGTTCACACTGGAACCGGCTGCGGATCGCACCGGAACGCTGTGCGTCCCTGTTCTTCATTTCAGGGACTTATCTATGCCTGAATTCGGCCCTGAAATGGAGACAAAGACACATCCCATTCGCATAGGTGTAAACCCGGCCTTAAGGATGAGATCAATCACAGTTCACTAGACCATAAGTTTGCTAAGCTATAGCAACAGAGAATGGAGTTATAGAATATGCAGCTAAATAAGAGTAAACTTGTTAATCCACAAAATCAGCAATAAGTAATGGCATTAAAAAATAGTAACACCAGTGATATCCGCTTTAAGGTGCACTCTATATGAAAGGCAAATTAAACACTCCCTAAAGAGGTACTTCCTACTATTGACAATAGGCAAAGTTCTTTTGAAGCAGCTATCTAAGTGAGCAGTCTTTAGTTTCAGTTCTTCAACTAGCTATTGTTGGGGCCCAGTCTTTATGGTGGTGCTCATGAGTACAGTCCCAGTAAAGTCTGCATGCAGTAAATATTGCTGACATTTAAATGGTCAGTCCATATGTGTTCAGTCTCTACTATCAGCAACAGGTTATTGGCAGCAGTGTCCTCTCACCAGTCCCAGCAATACAGCAACAGGGCTATCACTGCTCAGCTGTCAACTCACTTCTCAATCTGACTGGAGAGACTTCAGTCCTCAGCACATGGACACAGGTTTGTGGAAGGTTGAGGCGCACACAAAAGCAGTGATTTGCACACTTCAATCTCTTAGCAGCAAATTAAAGGTTCCTCGGTAATCAGCCTGAAAAAATACTCTCTCTCCCCTTGCATTGGGAATTGTAGTCCAATGGTCCATAGGTTGCCATAGCAAAGCTTCTTTCCTGAACTTTATCTCTCTTTATTCAATGCTACCAACCATCAAGAACCATCAAGTCTCTTGAGCTCATTCTGCTTGTTAGCTCCCCCTGGTGGATAAAGAAGGGGTAGTGTTAACCCATTCAGCTAAAGTCCATTGGGAACACAGAGAGCACTGCAGCACAGTGTCTTAAACTGCTCTTTGTCTCTAGCCATGCACCTGGCTGAACAACTAAATAAATAAAAGAAGTCAAAGTAAAATAAATAAAAATAAAAACGAAATAAATAAAACAAGTAATGATAATATACTTTCTAACTATTTACTAATACTAGCAGCATAAGGATCAAAGATAGTTAAAGCAGAACTAAAGCAAAAACAGCAAGCAGGCAGGCTTTTATTGCAGAACAGACATGCAATATATTTTCTTCAATTAAATGCCCCTACCTGGCTGTAGACAGATGCAGTTTAGCTGCCCCTCTGTAGGTGGCACTGTTTTGCTGGCCACTGTACAGAGGGAATGGAGGATGAGAGGAGCTGTTCCTCTGAAGCCATTGTTGGTGTTATTAGGGAAGCAGCTATCTGATTGAATGCTGCAACACTAGATGATCTCCACGGCCGTCTTTACTGAGGCAATGGTAATAAATAGCACTATCCCACTGCAGTTGGCATACATTTGCGAAGTAGGGACAGGATTCCTGCTGGTTAATGACAGTGTATTTAGTGCTAGGGAGAGGTTCCTATTGAGAAGGGACTGAACAGGGATACTGCAACTGGCTTTACTATCTTGGGACTCTAGAGCTGGGACAAAGATCTTTTCATCAGTTTGCTAAGTGTGCCTGCACCACTGCTCTGCCTATCAGCCACCCCTTCATTCAGATGCTGCTCCAGTAACGTAAGCATTACTAAAGTGACACTTCAAGTGCTGAGACTGTGTTAAAGTATAACCAATGTTGCTGAGGACTGTTGTACCCAAGTCACCTGTGTTATCAAGAGGCCATATTGTTATTGTTAAGTAAGCACCTTGCGGCTGCCCTCCATGTGTTATTTGTTACTTCTACCGGTATTTACCATATAATAATGGGGCCTCTTTACTTGGTTTCTGTGTGCCTTTACTCCAACATGGGTACCAGTCAACTGACCCCGCCCACATGCATGCTCCCTGTCTTCCCTGGCACTGTAAACTGAGCTGCATCATACTGGTCTCTGAGTGTCAGTATGACTGGCTCATGTGCATGTGCAGAAGTGATGTCATGCCGCACCTGCCAATGAAGAAGCCTGAAGACCGGCACTCAGAAAAAGATGCCACCGCTGGCGAGGGGTTGGATAGGTGAGTATTCACCCTTTAGTTCTGCTTTAATGTTGGTTGAAAGAGTTTATTCCTGCTTTAAAATAGATCTACGGTAAACATTGTCAATGAATCTCAGATAAGATCTTGTTTAATTTTCAAAAGTGGTCTGTAGTAGGGATGAGCCGAACACCCCCCAGTTCGGTTCGCACCAGAACCTGTGAAAGGACCGTAAGTTTAGGCGAACTTTAGAACCCCATTAAAGTCTATGGGACTCAAACGTTCGAAATCAAAAGTGTTAATTTTAAAGGCTAATATGCAAGTTATTGTCCTAAAAAGGGTTTTGGGACCCGGGTCCTACCCCAGGGGACATGTATCAATGCAAAAAAAGTTTTAAAAACGGACGTTTTTCCGGGAGCAGTGATTTTAATGATGCTTAATGTGAAAAAAAAGTGAAATATTCCTTTAAATATCATACCGGGAGGGTGTCTATAGTATGCCTGTAAAGTGGCGCGTGTTTCCCGTACTTAGAACAGTCCCTGCACAAAATTACATTTTTAAAGGAATAAAAGTCTGCTTGCAGCTTTAAAGGATCACTAAAGATATATATATATTTTTTTTTTTTAAATAACAAACATGTTATGCTTACCTCCACTGTGCAGCTTGTTGTGCACAGAGTGGCCCCGAATCTCGGCGGCTGTCTCGGCTCCCACCCGCAAGGACTCAACACCTTCATGCGAGCTCCCTCGCATGGTGTTGAGTGCTTGCGGGCGCGGTCTCGTGATACAGCCGGCGGCCTCAGCCGCTCACTGTATCACTTGGCCCCGCCCCCCCGGCGCACCGTGTCATTGGATGTGATTGACAGCAGAGCGAGCTAATGGCTGCTCTGCTTTCAATCCATCCACTGTAACCAATCAACGGCCAGGCTGAGTGGCGAAGAGGATGTTGGGGGCGAGCGCGGGACTTTCGAGGGGTCAGGTAAGTAAAACGGGGGGGCTGGGGGGGCCGGTATTGTCGGATGTTTTTTCACCTTAATGCAAAGAATGCATTAAGGTGAAAAAACTTTTACCTTTACAACCCCTTTAATGTAATGTCCATTAACAGGCCCTTTGGGTGTTGTATGGATATTAAGGGGAACCCCCAGACCCTATATACTCTGAACAGCAGTATACAGATGGTGCAAACAAGACAGGGACTGTAGGTTTGTTGTTAAGTAGAATCTGTTTGTAATTTTGAACTGGTACATTTTTAAAGTGTAGCTCCAGCCAAAAAATGTATTTTTAAGCTTTTTGGAAAACATACGGATGGGTTATCACCCTGTAACATTTGTGTTGCTGTCTGTGCACCTCTTCAGAAGATTTCATCTCACTTTCTGTCCCAATGACAAATGTTTTTTGAAAATTTGGGGTTTTTAGTAAACAAGGATTGGTGATAAAGCATCAGTGAAGAGGAGACACATTTTTTCCATATTAACTCTCACAGGAGAGAATTTCCCTTCCTAGGGGTAGATTTCATCTTACTTCCTGTTGTCTCCTTCCGTTTGCAAGTAGGAGTCGTTTGTAAGTTGGATGTTTGAAAGTAAGGGCCTGCCCTATATACTCTGAGAAATTGGGGCCTTAAATGTTGGTGTTGCCACAACACTGTAAGCTCTCACAGTTACCCACAGTTGGTGGGCGCAGGAACGGGCCCTGCTGTGAAATATTAGATCAAGAATTGTAATTACATGCCATTGTTGAACAGTGGTAGAAAAATTGGGCCTTTGGTGGTGGTGGTGGTGCTGGTGCCACAACACTGTAAGTCCTCACAGTTACTCTTGGTGGGCGCTGGAACGGGCCCTGCTGTGAAATATTATATCAAGAATTGTAATAACATGCACCTGTTGGGGGCAGAAAAATTGGGCCTTAGGCACTGGTGCCACAACACTGCAACCCCTCACAGATGCTATAGTTGGAGCGCAGGAATGAGCCCTGCTGCAAAGTATTGCATCAAAAATTGTAATTACATGCCCCTGTTAAACAGGGGAAGAAAAATTGGGCCTTAGCCACTGCTGCCACAATACTGCAACCCCTCACAGATGCTATAGTTGGAGCGCAGGAATGAGCCCTGCTGCAAAGTATCGCATCAAAAATTGTAATTATACGCCCATGTTAAACAGGGGCTGAAAATTTGGGACTTGGGCACTGGTGCTGGTGCCACAACACTGCAACCTCTCACAGATACTCTAGTTGGAGCACAGGAATGAGCCCTGCTGCAAATTTTATATATATAGCGCTGGCGATGGTTGCTGGAACCGATCAGACCTTGGGGCTGCGGACTAAAAAATTGTTTGAACGCATCGGTCAGATGGCCACCTTCTCCACCGCTCCTTCTGTTACTGACTGAAGCCTCAGCAACACGTTGTCCAGGAGGACCAGGAAATTGTAACCTCCCAGACTCTGGAAACGAGTTGCACAAACCTTTCTGAAAGGCCTCCTGAGGATGTTTCATCCTCTGCTAACTCTGCGATGGCAAGATAAGGTCCGCAACCTTACCCTTGTAACGTGGATCAAGGAGGGTTGCCAGCCAGTAATGATCCCTCCCCTTTATACCACGAATACAAGGATCCTTCCGCAGGCTTTGCAGGATCAGGGAGGCCATGCAGCGTAGGTTTGCTGAGGCATTCGGTCCAGAGTCCTCTGGGTCACTAAGGACGACATGATCCGCAGCCACCTCCTCCCAGCCACATACAAGTCCATGGGTGTCTTCGGACTGTAAATGATCCCTTGAAGACTGCTGCTGATGCTGAGTGCCAGGCTCCAGGCTCCACCTCCACGCTGACACAATCCTCCTCCTCGTCCTCTTCCTGTTTGATCGGCGGGCACGCAGGAACAATGTCTGGATAAAGGGGGCCTTGAGAGGTAAGGAAGTCCTTCTCTTCCTGCCTCTGTTCTGCCTCAAGTGCCCTGTCCATTATTCCACGCAGCGTGTGCTCCAACAGGTGGACAAGAGGGACAATGTCACTGATGCATGCACTGTCACTGCTCACCATTCTCGTGGCCTCCTCAAATGGTGACAGGACAGTGCATGCATCCCTGATCATAGCCCACTGGCGTGGGGAAAAAAAACCAAGGTCCCCTGACCCTGTCCTGGTGCCATAGTCGCATAGGTACTCGTTTATGGCCCTCTGCTGCGTGTCACAGATTAGGCGGTTCTTGGGCAGGTTAAATTCCTTTTGGAGGTCAGCCAGCCGAGCACTGGCATTATATGACCTGCAGAAATGCACACAGACTTTCCTGGCCTGCCCCAGGACATCCTGTAAGCCCGGGTACCTACCCAAGAACCGCTGCACCACCAAGTTAAAGATGTGAGCCAAACAGGGCACATGGGTCAGTTGTCCCTGTCGGGTGCAGAGGAGGTTCGTGCCATTGTCACAAATCACCATACCTGGCTTAAGCTGGCATGGCGTCAACCACCTCTGAACCTGCCCCTGCAAAGCTGACAGAATTTCTGCCCTAGTGTGGCTCCTGTCCCCCAAGCACACCAGCTCAAGCACTGCATGGCATCTTTTTGCCTGCGTGCTTGCGTAGCCCCTTGAATGCCTACGGAGCACCGCTGGTTCCGAAGACAAATCAGCACAGGAAGAGGCGCAGAATCACCACTAGTAGAATTTTGGAGGCGTGGTGACGGAACAACCTCCAACACTACTGCACCCTGTCCTGCATCCTTCCCAGCTGCCAGAAGAGTCACCCAGTGCGCGCAAGTCCAGAAAGGCCAAGACATTGCCTTCCACATGCCGGTAGAGAGCCGGAATTGCCTTCTGTGAGAAAAAGTGGCGTTTGGGAACCTGCCACTGAGGAACCGCACATTCCACAAACTCACGAAAGGGGGCAGAGTCTACCAACTGAAAAGGCAGCAGTTGAAGTGCTAGCAATTTAGCCAAGCTAGCATTCAACCACTGGGCATGTGGATGGCTGGGAGTGAACTTCTTTCGGCGGTGCAGCAGCTGGGGCAGGGAAATTTGCCTGGTACAATCTGACGTCGGTGTACCGATAACAAATTGCCCGCAAGTACTTGGCTGTGACACACCTAATTCTACACCTTCATTCCTCTCAGTGCAGGATTCAGAAAGGACTGAAGGTATAGTGGGTTTGGAGATCCCAGCTGATGAGGAGCAAGGGGAGGTCCGCTTTGTTCTTTGGTGTGGGTCTTTTAGGTACGCTTGCCAACGAACTGCATGGCAGGTCGACATATGTCTGGTCAAGCATGTGGTGCCCAAGCAGGTGAAGTTTTGGCCACGCGAGATGCGCTTGAGACATATGTTGCAAATAGCAGTGGTGGGATCTGATGCACTCGTCTCAAAAAAGGCCCACACCAAAGAAATTTTGGAATAACGCGCAGAGACAGCAGCGCCCTGCACATGCGGAGCTCTGCGGTGTGATGCAGTCAGTGTGCTGCCCTTAAGCTGGCTCCTGGAGGGCATCCTGCCTTGTTGGAGATGTGCCTCCTCCTCCTCAATGGCGTCACTAGGGGGAGCAGAGGGGACCCTGACCCCCCCCAACATTATGCTGTGCCCCACCATGTGCCCCCCCATTAAAAAAAATTTTTTTCTTTATAAAAAGGCAATGTATTTATGATTGCATTCGTAGCGGATGTGCCGCATCTTACTCGGGCCGCCGCTGGATTTTTCCCGTCCTTAGGACAGGAGAAACGGACTGTAAATTCCAAGAGATGCCAGACCAGCGCTGTCAATAGCAGGGGCAGGACAGCAAAAGGAGGCTGGGGAACCCCACAGTTGCATTTTATAGTTGCCCCCCTACTTTTGTCCCTGTCCCCCCATGTGCCCCCCCCTAAATATTAAAGCTAGAGACGCCACTGTGCCTCCTCCTCCTCTTCTCTCCTATCAGGCACCCACGTGGAGTCAGTGACCTCATCATCCCCTCCTTCCTCATCACTGGAGCAAACCTGGCAGTATGCTGCAGCCGGGGGAACATGACTGCCAGATTGCTGTCCTTCTTGGGCACCCCCTCTCTCTGGGCTCACGTTACTGCCTTCTTCTAGCTGGGTACCATCACCGGAGCCTTCAAAATGCTGGGCATCCTCCTGGAGCATGTACCCAACACTGTGGTAAAACAGGTCGGGGGACTCCTCAGGAGGACATGGTGGGGCTAGGGAAGGAGTGACTGATGCCTTTGAGCCGAGAGTAGAGGCCGCGTTGGCAGCTGCTTTGCCAGACAAAGTACCCTGAGCTTGGGTGAGAGAGGATGAGGAGGATGAGGATGGCTTGGTAATCCACTCTACCAAGTCTTCCGCATGTTGCGGCTCATCGCGGCCAGCTGTCGAAAAAAAGGACAAGGGTGTCCCACGGCCACCTGCTTATGAGGATGCACCGTGTCCTTGACCAGCACTGTTACCTCACGACACAGAGCCCGCTTGCCCTCTTTTATTGGCTGGTGACTGTCTGCCTCTCCTTGTTGGCCTTCCAGACATACTAATGGCCTGCAGTGAGATGTAGCTGCACAAAGCTGGGATGTATATATATATACTAATACTTCAGCTAGCAGAATCAACTGCCTGCCTGTAGTATTATTAGTATGAGAACACCAGCAATTGTCTTCAGGTAGCTTAAGGTGCACACTGTGCAGAGGACACAGTACACTAACTGTAAATACTGCAGTTGCCTGCCTGTGGTACTAATAGGATCAGAAGAACACCAGCAATTTTCTTCAGGTAGCTTTAGGTGCACACTGTGCAGAGGACACAGTATACTAACTGTAAATACTGCAGCTGCCTGCCTGTGGTACTATTAGGTTCAGAAGAACAACACCAATTTTCTTCAGGTAGCTTTAGGTGCACACTGTGCAGAGGACACAGTACACTAACTGTAAATACTGCAGCTGCCTGCCTGTGGTATTAATAGGATCAGAACAACAGCAATTGTCTTCAGGTAGCTTTAGGTGCACACTGTGCAGAGGACACAGTACACTAACTGTAAATACTGCAGCTGCCTGCCTGTGGTACTATTAGGTTCAGAAGAACACCACCAATTTTCTTCAGGTAGCTTTAGGTGCACACTGTGCAGAGGACACAGTACACTAATACCCTGTACACACGGTCGGATTTTCCGATGGAAAATGTGTGATAGGACCTTGTTGTCGGAAATTCCGTCCCTGTGTGGGCTCCATCACACATTTTCCATCGGAATTTCCGACACACAAAGTTTGAGAGCTTGCTATAAATTTTCCGACAACAAAATCTGTTGTCGGAAATTCCGATTGTGTGTACAGAGAAAATTGAGTACTGTCCGTGATACTTTTTTTATTTGCACTAACATACAATTTTTCAGGACAAGCTTTCGGGGTATGTCCCCTTCTTCAAGGTCCAAGCAGTACTGATGTACAGCTACAATCAAATCAAGATTGTGTGTACACAAATCCAACGCACAAAGTGCCACGCATGCTCAGAATAAATTAAGAGACGAAAGCTATTGGCTACTGCCCCATTTATAGTCCTGACATACATGTTTTACGTCACTGTGTTTAGAACGATCGGATTTTCCGACAACTTTGTGTGACCGTGTGTATACAAGACAAGTTTGAGCCAACATCCGTCGGAAAAAATCAATGGATTTTGTTGTTGGAATGTCCGATCAATGTCCGACCGTGTGTACAGGGCATAACTGTAAATACTGCAGCTGCCTGCCTATGGTACTAATAGGATCAGAAGAACACCAGCAATTGTCTTCAGGTAGCTTTAGGTGCACACTGTGCAGAGCACACAGTACACTAACTGTAAATACTGCAGCTGCCTGCCTGTGGTACTAATAGGATCAGATGAAAACCAACAATTTTCTTCAGGTAGCTTTAGGTGCACACTGTGCAGAGGACACAGTACACTAACTGTAAATACTGCAGCTGCCTGCCTGTGGTATTAATAGGATCAGAACAACAGCAATTGTCTTCAGGTAGCTTTAGGTGCACACTGTGCAGAGCACACAGTACACTAACTGTAAATACTGCAGCTGCCTGCCTGTGGTACTAATAGAATCAGATGAAAACCACCAATTTTCTTCAGGTAGCTTTAGGTGCACACTGTGCAGAGGACACAGTACACTAACTGTAAATACTGTAGCTGCCTACCTGTGGTACTAATAGGATCAGAAGAACACCACCAATTTTCTTCAGGTAGCTTAAGGTGCACACTGTGCAGAGGACACATTACACTAACTGTAAATACTGCAGCTGCCTGCCTGTGATACTAATAGTATCAGAAGAACACCAGCAATTGTCTTCAGGTAGCTTTAGGTGCGCACTGTGCAGAGGACACAGTACACTAACTGTAAATACTACAGCTGCCTGCCTGTGGTACTAATAGGATCAGAAGAACACCACCAATTTTTTTCAGGTAGCTTTAGGTGCACACTGTGCAGAGGACACAGTACACTAACTGTAAATACTACAGCTGCCTGCCTGTGGTATTAATAGGATCAGAACAATGGCAATTGTCTTCAGGTAGCTTTAGGTGCACACTGTGCAGAGGACACAGTACACTAACTGTAAATACTGCAGCTGCCTGCCTGTGGTACTAATAGGATCAGAAGAACACCACCAATTTTCTTCAGGTAGCTTAAGATGCACACTGTGCAGAGGACACAGTACACTAACTGTAAATACTGCAGCTGCCTGCCTGTGGTACTAATAGTATCAGAAGAACACCAGCAATTGTCTTCAGGTAGCTTTAGGTGCACACTGTGCAGAGGACACAGTACACTAACTGTAAATACTGAAGCTGCCTGCCTGTGGTATTAATAGGATCAGAACAACAGCAATTGTCTTCAGGTAGCTTTAGGTGCACACTGTGCAGAGGACACAGTACACTAACTGTAAATACTGCAGCTGCCTGCCTGTGGTACTAATAGGATCAGAAGAACACCACCAATTTTCTTCAGGTAGCTTTAGGTGCACACTGTGCACAGGACACAGTACACTAACTGTAAATACTGAAGCTGCCTGCCTGTGGTACTAATAGGATCAGAAGAACACCACCAATTTTCTTCAGGTAGCTTTAGGTGCACACTGTGCACAGGACACAGTACACTAACTGTAAATACTGTAGCTGCCTGCCTGTGGTACTAATAGGATCAGAAGAACACCAGCAATTTTCTTCAGGTAGCTTTAGGTGCACACTGTGCAAAGGAAGGACATAGTACACTAACTATAAATACTGTAAATACTGTAAAAACACCTGCCTGCCTGTCAGTAGGAAGAGAATAACATGAACGGATCTAGCTAAACTGAATACAGTGTATATATAAATACAACACCTAGGATGCATATATATACACAATACACTGTAAGTGCAACTAACTGACTCGCCTGCCTACTCTATCTAACTTAAATCAAATGACACTGTCTCTCTGTCTATCTCTCTCTGCCGTAACACACTACACAAGGCCGTCACGCAGGCGGCCTTATATAGTGTGGGGCGTGTACTAAACCCCCTGAGCCATAATTGGTCAAAGCCACCCGGTTGAACAGGCGATGTTCGAGTCGAGCTCATCCCTAGTCTGTAGCTTTCATTAGAAAAATACTTGATAATGCTTCCAAGAAGGTCTTAGTTCAGGAACTGTCTGCCAATTCTGCTCCTGTGTTACATGGACCTTTGAAGAGACTACGGACATAGCTCCTAACTTTTCTCTTTTGGAACCAAATTCCTCCGTCCCTCTTTCCTTTTCGGTTGTCCCTTTTTGTGGTGTGATGTCCAGATATACAAAAGATGAAAAATGTATTGTTTAACTGTTAAAAGTGTTATACTGCACTAAATATTTCATCCAACTTCTAAATTGCAATTGTGTTGAAAATGTAGTATACATAAAAAGTAGTGGAAAGGAAAACTCTATTGGGATTGGTCAAAGTGCAGAGCTATGTACAACTGGTTGTGTTGACATGCTTATTGCGCAGGCCTGGTGCACTGTTGTCACCAAGAAAGCCAGCACAGAGTAAAGATATACACATAGGTGTGCGCAGCCTATTGCATTAGGGTGTGCACCCCAAATGTATTAAAACATGGACAGTGTTAGTAGAGCAGTGGACTTGTCAGTAGGGCAGAGGTTGGTTTCAGTAGGGCAGTGGATGGTGTCAGTAGGTTTTTTATTTTAATTTTTTTATTATTTAAAAAAAAAATTTTTTTAGGAGCCCTGTTATGGGGCTTTGAGGAATCTGCGTCACACGGGGTGATTAGCACACCCCCTGCGCACGCCTATGGATATACAGCTGTTCCTGGAGCAAGTGCATGTTAATAGGAAGGGGCTGAAAGAGGCTGGAGGCGAACAGCACAATAAAATATTTGTTTAACATTTGGAGTAAAAAAAGATTAAAAACATGGCAATTGTTTATGAGACACAGTACAAATCTAATCCAGTTAGGGTTTAGATCTACTTTAGATTTAAACTTTGCAGCAAATATTTCTAGTCCCTGGTCAAACTAAGCAGTCAAAATAATTGTTTAAACAGCAATAGTAAAATATCATCACAATAAGGTCTATAACATATAATAAAAATCATGTTAAGGGTGTGGTGTCCGATGTCTGTATAGGATGTAACAGAATTGAATACTGATAATCTCCAGAGTTTAGGTCATATGAAGAAAAGTTGAGGTGGTCTACATATCTGCAGAATATTTTACATGCACACTATGATTGTATCCACTGGTCAGGTCATATTGATGGTGTAGTGTCCTGTGTAGACTGTAAAAAATTATATTGTAATTATATCCAGTGATGGGGTCATGTAGTCTTGTGATCTTTTTGTAGTATAGTGTACCTTAAAGTATGGATGGGACCCAAATTGGGTAATGGATGTGTTTGGGATGGGTCACCATTTGGCCCTGTGTCTACATTCAAAATCAGCAGATCATTGGTGAGTAGAGATGAGCTTGGGCACCCTATGAACTCAACTCAAACCCAAACTCTAACCCCCCCCCCCCCCGTATTGCATTTAAGACTGAATCAGCTTGTAAGAGAGTAGCTGTGGGTAGCTACCATCAGTATCAGGAGCATTTTGGCAGTGGTTCTCATGTGCAGCCATTGTCCCCCTCAGTGATGTATTATGAACACAGAGCTGCATTCATTAGTGTTTGTTCATTATATGGCAATGGCTTGAAATCTAAACCAGGATTGATGGGCACTGATGAGGCTGCACTGGTGGGCACTGATGAGGCAGCACTGATGGGCACTGATAAGCTGCACTGATGGGCGCTGATAGATGGCACTGATGGGCATTGATAGGCTGAATTGATGGGCATTAATAAGTTGCACTGATGGGTACTGTTTGGAACTGATGGGGCTGCACTAATAATCAGGTCACCAATGAACAGTGCCCTGATTATCGGTGTAAATGTGCCCTGTCAGACTTGCCGGTTACTGGCTCTCCTTTCCTCGTGCTCTGACAGTGCGTGAGGAAAGGAATGCCAATAACCAGCAAGTTTGTTTATATGTGATCAGCTGTGATTGGGCACAGCGGATCACATGATAAAGGGCCGCTGCGATCGGCCCTTTACCCCGATCTGTGATCAGCTGTGTCCAAAGGACACATTGATCACAGAGCACACCGATGCATGCCCCAGGGGGTGCGCTGGACGCATTTTCTTGAAGGATGTCTATGGACGCCCTCCCAGAACAACAGAGTCATGCTGTAGCCGTCTTTTAGCTATGGCGTGGTACTAAAGTGGTTAAATCCAGGAGTGCTCATTGAGTCCTCCTTACATCCAGGAGTGCCCATCGTGGGGACTGAGAAGGAGTCATGGCTGGTTATCAGTGGAAGCATCTATATTATGATACACAGATCACTGCCAGCTAGCTGGGGTATTTTCATGATCTAGCTATGGGATGGATAAAATCATGTAGCAGGCCACATGTGGCCCCTCTGCCATAGATTGGAGACCCCTGCTTTAGTGTTTATTGCTTTATTGTACAGGTGCACCATTTCACTTGCAGGCTTGGTGGCGAGGTTTACATGGGGACCTTGAGAAGGGGGTGCCCATGCCCCTAGAGGCTGCAGGAGGTATATGTCTGAACACAGGATATGGCGTTAAGGTGGGACTCTCTGTAATAAGTGGCACACTCCCTGCAGACATATGACTTGGCTCTTTGATTCCGTTACTTAGCTCTTGCCTCTCTTTCACTGAACATGCAGTTCGTTCATACACTTCTCTTCCCATCTTGCATTTCTGAGCCGGTGCCGTGTAGTGTACACCAGACTCTACCACCTCTGCATCCTGTCACCTCATCCCAGTGACACTAATATGCATCTTTAGCACTATCTCTCCTTTATTAAATTTGCATCCCAGGAAGCTCTTTTCCATGACTGACTTGTACTGAAGTATTCCGCGGCCTCGCTCCATCTTCTGTGACTCCTAGGCCAGGTCATTAGGACAACCTGTACCACAATCGGACCCAAGTTGGGGTACTGATCGCTAGTCAAGGAACCAAGCACACAAGCTCCTTCACTACCGGGTACCTCTGTCATCCCAACTTCTCAACTGGCTGGCTGTGCATAAATGCTTGCTTGTAATGTAGTCTGTAACAATGGCAACACAACCGTGATATGCCCATGTTATGTGATATGTGTTGTGGAAATTTTTATTAATGTATGTTGTCAGATTCCCCCTAGTGTCTGTTTAGCTATAATACGCTCATGGAAGGGTATTCACACATACAGACGCTGGCAGAAGACCATTGGATGCGGAAACCTTCCCGTGGACACGGCAGATCTGTTTACTCTTTTAAGGATGTTTGTTTATGCCTCACCAGGGAACTGGCTACTCCATTACGATCGCATTTAAACTCCTATGTAAGCAGATCTGCGTACATGGGAACCATAGTATAACCATACAGAGTTATGCCCCACTGGGCCATAATTTAGTATGGGTCGCATCATTGGTAGCAGTGCGAATGTGCACACGATCGTGTTCAGAACCATGTGCTTGCAGGGCAGAAGGAGGGAGGAGCCGGATGTGGGTGGCTAATTGGGGCGCCTGCTGATCTCTGGATGCCGGACGTCTCCCCCTCCAGCTCCGGCGTGCGGCCGAGAGCAGCCTTGTCTCCTCTGTAGCTCGCCCGCCCTGGAGCCCTGGAGCCTGACGACCCGTGCCACACCGCACCGCACCGCAAACCCCCTGCAGGTAGCTCGGGCATGGACCCCCCGCAGCAACGGTGAAGCACCTCGGGCATGCTCAGGCACGTCGGGAAGTGAAGGAGGAGGACGGTAGCTAAGCGACGATGAGTCACACTGAAGCGCTGCAGCGCTGAACGGAGCAGCTGACACGCTACGGGAAGCCTCATGAAAGAAAAATCTGTGCTGTATGAAAGAAAGGGAAAAAAAAAAAAGCTGGGTAAGATCGGATAAAAACGGCTGAGGGGGTAAGTGTCTTATTTTGAATACAACATACAGGATTTCCCTTCTTTGTAATGGACTAAGAATAATAGGTAAAAACCTGTGGAACGTTAACTTGCTTCACTTATGTTATGTTAGTATTACCTGCTCATGCACAAGATATATCTTTGAAGATAATCGGGACTAGGACTTGAATTAAAGCAGTAACTGATAGCAGTTAACAGGAGCAGGACTGGTAGCAACGAAAAAGTACTCCCTCTGAGGGTTACCAACCCCGATGGTTACCCCTTCTGTTCCCACCTGACCCCTCTTGTCTCTCCCTTTTTTTTTTTTTTTTTTTTTGTGCCGTTCTCTCCTCTTGAGGATTTAAAATGAAAGCAACTGTGTAGTGTGGATATAGGGCGTAGGAGTAAGCTCAGAAAAACCAGAGGGCTTCCGAAAATACCCGACCCAAAGGGGCCGGGATTTCGGAAGAAAGTAACCCCTCGGCTGACCGCAAAGAGTACCGGAGAGGGTAGACCATACACCTTACAATACAATAAGAACTACACCGGCAAGGTATCCACACCTGTCCCACAGGACCCCTAGTGTGAACAGTATAATGAAGGGGAGGGGAGGGAAGGCGGCCACAGCCAATACGGCTAGTAGTAATAGAACAAGCGTAAGTCCGGGCGCTATAAGGAAATATATGGTCCAAGAGGGGAATAAAGGGAGCCCAGGGAAAGTAGGCGGGTCTAAATGCGAAACCCCCGAACCCCTACCCAAAATAAGCACGCGAAGACAACTAGCGGAGATGGACACTCACACCGTGGGTACGGAGATAACGGAAGAGGCCTCAAGGGCCCCCCAGGAGGACAAACAACCAGCAACAAAAAGGGAGATGGCAGAAATGTTCGCAAGACTAGAAACATTAATTAAAAGTGAAATCGGAGCAATTCGACAAGACATGGGCCATACATTAAAAAGAGTGGAAGAGTTGGAAATAACAATGGACACTCAGGGAATGGAGATAAAAATCCTTAAACAGCAGATAGAAGAAATCCAGAAAGAACAAAGAAATTTACGGTACAAACTGGAAGACCAGGAGAACCGGAATAGGAGTAAGAACCTGCGGATAAGAAGATTGCCTGAGATGGAAGGGGGGAAAGAGAACCTGCAAGAAATAATAGATCAAATCTTTGGAGATCGTTTAGGCCCAACTGACAAGAGACCCAAGATCAAGCTTGAGCGGGCCCATAGGATAAGAAAGCCAGTGGAGATCAGGGGGGATGCCCCACGAGATGTAATTGTCTGATTTCATAATTTTCAAGATAAAGAAAGGATCAAATCAAGCATAAGAACAAACCAACAAGTGAAATATGGAGAGGTAAACCTACAGATCTTCCCAGATCTATCTGCAGAGACCCTGGCCAGGAGAAGAATCCTCAAGCCACTTCTTGCTCAACTCAGAGCAAATGATGTCCAATATTCATGGGGCTTCCCGGCTTGCTTGACAGGGCACAAGGAGGGTCGCTCTGCGACACTAAGGTTCCCCGAAGAGACACAAAAATTTTGTCAACGCTTGGAAGTGCCACTGGTGGAAATTCCAGGATGGTGGGAAAAATCTGAAACTCAAGACAGTAGGGAGGGGACCCCTGCTTGGAAACCAATTACTAAAATGATGCGACCATAAATAAGAGTTATAAGACTGTATTATGACTATAGAAAGATAACTCTTGGTCCAACTAGTAAAGGGGAGGAAGAAGAAAGGGGGAAGGGAAGGGAAAGGGGAAGGGAGAAAAAAAAAAGGGAAAGAAAGAAGGAAAAAAAGAGAGAGGAGGAAAGTTGCGGGGGGGCGCGGGCCCAGGGCGGGGGCGGGGGGGAGTGGGGAGGGGGGGGGAGCCGGGCATCCGGGGGGAAGCGGGTGGATCCAAGGATGGTACCCCCGAGCTCAACCTCTAGGGGGAAAACCGAGGGGCCGGGAGGAGTCAGTAGGGCCACGGTTAAAAGGGCCAGGAGATGGTCTGCTACCCCAAAAGGGGGGAGGAGGGAGGGGGGAGGCGGGGGGGAGGGTAAAGGGGGGATAAGGGAGGGACAAGGGTCTGAGGGGGGGTGGGGGAGGGCGAGACCGGTACGCTTGGCACTGTTCCCCGCTTCACAGAATTAGAAGATAGGTTCAACCCACAAGGAGGTACAACAACGAGATGACTGGGATAAATTTAATCTCATATAACGTGAGGGGCATTAGTTCTCCCACAAAGTGTGCGAACATAATGGGAGAACTAAAGCTCCTCAATGCAGAGGTGGTCTTCTTGCAGGAGACGCACTTTTACGTGGGCAAGAACCAAAGAATACTTTCGAGGGACTTTCTGAAGTGGGAATACAGGGACTCCCCAATTAAGAGCTCAAAAGGTATAGCAATAGGCTTCGCCAAAGACGCCAGATTTAGGGTAGACGAGAGAATGATTGACCCTGAGGGACGGTTCCTATTCCTCAGGGGCAATCTTAACGGGGTGGAATGCATGCTAGCAAACATCTACTGCCCAAACATCAACCCCGGGGGGTACCTCTTAGGTATTCTCTCAAAACTAGAAAGTTTCAAGAGTGGGAGGACCATCATCGCAGGAGATTTCAATATGTGCCTGGACCCAGGTAAAGATAGTACGTCGTGTGCCCGTGGGACTGGAGGGATATGGATGAATAAACTTAAAAAAAAATTGCACCAATGTCAAATGTCAGATATTTGGAGGCTGCAACATCCGAACGAAAGAGACTATTCCTACTACTCCCACGTACACTCGACGTACTCTAGACTAGACTTTTTTTTAGTGGAACATAGGTATATAGATGAAGTAGAGGGCACAAGAATTGGGTCAATAACATTCTCTGACCATGCCCCAGTAAGCCTTCAGTGGAAATTAGCTAAAGGGAATCCTCCTTCCAATAGCTGGAAACTAAACGAGGATTTATTACATGATAGAGACATCGATCAGCGTATTAAGGAAGGAATAGAATTTTACTTTAAAACTAACTCGGTTGAGGAAACCTCAGAAGCTGTAGTATGGGAGGCCCACAAAGTATATATTAGAGGCATTTTAATAAAGGCGGGCTCAGAAAGGAAAAAAAAGGAGGCCAAGGAAAGATTAGCCCTACAGAAAAACATTCAGGAGCTGGAACAACAACATAAGCAAACAGGAGAAAAGGAGATAATGGTGGAATTACATAAGAAAAGAGAGGCCATGCGTGAGCTCATAGAAGTAGAGAACCGTAAGGTATATAACTGGGTTAAAAAGGAAAGATATATAGGAGGTAACAGACCCGGGAGGCTCCTGGCTAAGGTCCTAAGCAAAAAGAAAAACAATAACTACATCGATAAAATAAAAACCAAATCAGGCAAGATTGCCTATAAAGATAAAGACATTGCTAGGACCTTCCAGGAGTTCTACGGGGGGTCTGTATGCCATAAATAAAAAGATAAGTACCGAAGAGAAGGAAGAAAAACAAAGGAAAATTAAAAAGTACCTAAAAGACAGCGGTCTAGCTAATCTCTCAGAAAGTGAACAAGCCACCTTAGAAGCCCCATATACGGAACTAGAAGTGAGGAAAGCGCTCAAAGGGATGCAACTGGGAAAAAGCCCAGGTCCGGATGGACTGACGGTGCTTTACTATAGAAAATATCAGGATTACCTAATACCAAAAATGTGCTCTTATATGAATGATACTGGGGAAAAAGGAGAAATGAGAAAGGAAGCTTTGGCAGCTATAATAGCTGTCATCCCAAAGGAAGGCAAGGATAATACATTATGTTCAAGCTACAGGCCGATTTCCCTCCTAAACGTAGATACGAAAATATATGCGAAAGTAATAGCGGATAGATTAAAACCCATAATAGGAAGGATAGTACACCCAGACCAGGTCGGGTTCGTGTCAGGCCGACAAGGCAGGGATAACAGCATCAAGACCCTCTTGGCGGTGCAACAGATGAAGAAAAGTGGAGTCCCAGGTCTACTCTTGTCAATAGACGCTGAAAAAGCGTTCGACAGAGTGGACTGGGACTTCATGATGGGCACACTAGAGGAGATGGGTTTTGGGATTAAGATCCGCAGGAGAATAGGGGCATTATATTCCGGACCTACAGCAAGAGTAAGGATAAACGGAGTCCTGTTGGAGCCTTTCGATATGTATAATGGGACAAGACAGGGGTGTCCACTCTCCCCTGTCCTGTTCGTATTGGCTCTAGAACCCCTATTAGAAAAGATCAGGCAGTGTCCGGATATCAGCGGGGTAACGATAGGCAGAGATCAATATAAAATAGCCGCATTTGCGGACGATATCCTTTTATATATAACGCGCCCAAGGATATCCCTCCCGAACATAATGTCAACCCTGCTAGAGTACGGAAAGCTTTCTAATTTCAAAATCAATCCAAATAAATCGGAAACATTAAGTTTTAATACCAGCAAAACCAGAGATCATTCATATCAGAAGCACTTCCCCTTCTTATGGGGGCAAAAAGAACTAAATTACTTAGGGATAAAGATCACAACCTCATATGAGATGCTTTTCCATGCTAACTTCGTACCACTTCTTAACGAGATAAAACAAGAGCTTAGGAGAGTTCACCTAGGACAACTATCTTGGGGAGGGAGAATAAATATGTTTAAAATGGTTGTATTGCCAAGAATTACCTATAAAATGCAAATGTTGCCAGTGGCGCTCCCACAGGCTTACCTAAGAAAATTGCACTCAATTTTGTTAAGATTTATTTGGAGAGGAAAAGCACCACAACTAAAATTTACACAATTGACAAAAGCAAAGAGTAAAGGGGGATGGGGAGCACCAGATGTTCGCAAATATTATGAAGCTATAGCTCTAGCTAGAGTAATTGATTGGGCAAAAGATAATGCAGATAAACACTGGGTAAAAATGGAGAAGGAAATTAGCAATACTAAGTTGAATAAAATAATTTGGATTCCACCACATTTAAGGAAATTAAGTTCTGAAACACACGAGATCACCAAACACGCACTTAAAATATGGGATAATGTCCATAAAAGGGAGCACTGGGGATATAACTCCCCTTTAATGTCACTTAAGGATTCAGACTACTTCGCACCAGGGAGAGGGGAGTGGTTCGGGGGGTGGCTGTTAGACGAGAACATACAGTTAAAAGACGTTATGCAACAGAATAAAATATGCACATATCAAGAGCTAAAGGGAAAAAAAAGCTTACTGGTGATAAATACTTGGCGGTATAGCCAATTGAGTCTGTTTATAAGATCCCTCCCACAACCAATTAGATCAAAGGAGAACCTACGCCCACTAGAGAAAATGTGTGCGGATAAAGACAAGAAGGGGGGGTTCTCCCAGACATACAGATTACTGATAGGCCTGGGGAACACAGAAACCCCCTCGTTTATACAGAAGTGGGAGAAGGAGCTAGGGAGGGAGCTCACTGCCCCAGAGGGGTCATTGATCTTAAGCAGAGTAGCAGCCACATTAACAGTAAAATCCTGGAGCTAAATTTCAGATGCCTAGCCAGGATGTACCTGACCCCAGACCGACTGAACAAATTCCAAAACGGACCCCCACAACATTGTTGGAGGGGGTATAAGGAAACAGGATCAATGACTCATATCTGGTGGCAATGCCCGACAATTAAAACATTTTGGAGCGAAGTGAGGGGATTTATCAAAGACATAACAGGGACTAGTGTACCAGATGGTCCCTGGGTTTGTCTTTTCCATATGAGTGATATGTCCAACAAAGCCTACCAGAGAACGCTACTGCCGCATCTTATTTATGCAGCTAAAAGTTTGATACCCAAGTACTGGAGAAGGATAGAAAGACCTGCAATGAAGGATTGGTTGGATAAAATCAATGAAATACACACCCTAGAATACTTAAGGTACAGTGAAGGGACGAAAATGGGTGCCTTTGAGACAAAATGGAGAAGGTGGGTAGAGTTTAAAGTGTCCCTGAGAGCAGCCGAGATATGGACATTCTAGGCAGGAAGACATAGAGACCCTGAGACTAACAGCAAAATGGACCTAGAGGCTGAAACAGAGACAGAATTGAAGATATCAAAAAGAGAGAGGGGGGAGCAGGGGGGGAAGTACGGTCTCGGGGGGGGGGGGGATGGAGGGAAATGTATAAAGGTAAGATGTATTAATTAAACACCACGTAAATAAGTCTTGAAAAGTATAAAAATGTAACCAGCATTACCATGATGATGAGAAGCAGGAATGGGAAGAAGTTTGAAGTATTGACAACTGAAAAATGACTCCCAGACAAATAATCTTACTGAGTGGTAAAGAAAAAAGAAAAAAGAAAAAAAAAAAGAAAAAAAAAAAAGAACCATGTGCTTGCCACATGGTTTTGCACACGACCGTTTGCACACGTCACTACTGCATTTCTATTTGAATATATACATGTGTGTTATTGGTTCTTTTGAATGAATACAAGTGTCTGATTGGCTTATTCTGAAGCCACCATGCTCTTTTGTTATCCATGTGTTTAGTATAAATAAAGGAAGCCTGGCCATTTCTCTTCGGGATTATACTGAGCTCGAGCTGATACCAGCATCTGTTTGTGTTACTTAGAGAGATAAACGAGCGCGCTTTCCCTGCATTAAATAAGAGGCTTGTGTTTGTGCTTTTATATGCTTTTAAATTATATGCTTATAGGGAGAAGCTTAGAATTTCCCTGACATCAGCCATGCATGCACCCCTTTACTTATGTCCTTGAATAACTTCAGACCAGGCAGAACTTGTAAACAGCTAAACTGATCGTTACTGATGGCACTTTATCCATTACATCTTCACAGTATATTAGTCATGGCCTGGACCTGAATCTGGGACCTCTGCTGTGTCTGGCAGTAATTCTGCCTGCTGAGCCTCCTGAGATGCTGGACAACTCCCTGCCTGATTGCTTAGACAACCTTACCTTATGTCTCGTTTCTCTTGAACCTTGAATTCTTTGCTCCTCTCATGAGCATCTTGATTTAAGCCATGTCTCTGTTCCTGTTTGCCAGATTATTGTGCTCTCCCCAGCCAATACCTTGCTCTTTTCACTCCTGCAGCTGTCCATACCTTTGCTACCATTCGTTACTGAACATTGGCTTGTTCCTTGGCTATGCTTCTGCTTGATCTCAACCTGCAACCACTTATTACCAACCTTTGGCTTGTTTACTGACTATGCTTCTGCTTGATTCCTACTGATTTTATCTGCTACTGGACCCCAGCTTGCTCAGAAGATGGCAGCAGGAGAAGATGGTGGCGGAAGAGATGGCACCGGGATAGACAGCGACAGGAGAAGATGGCGGCAGAAGCGACGACCCCAGGAGAGACGGCTCGGGTAGAAGACAGCTCAGAGCTATTTTACAATAAAGGACTTGTCAAAAACCGGCACTTGTTTTTTTTACACTTCACTACTTTTTGGGGTGAATGGGTACCCGATACCCATTCACATAGGGGCGGTGGGATCTTCCAGATTCTGCTAAGCCCTCTGCCCGCAGACCCCGACAACCACCAGCCAGGGTTGTCTGGAAGAGGACCTTTTCCCCATCAACATGGGACAAGGTGCTTTGCGCTGATTTATTATCAGTGCAGCCCCCCCAGGATGCCCACCCAGGACCACCAGGGATGCCACCAACAATAGTATTGTTTGTGGTTTGTAAAGACACCTGTGTGAGTTTGGGTAAAGATTTTTGTGAGATGGACAGCAACAAGTGAGAGAGACAGAGAAAAATATATTTTACCAAAACATGAAAAGATTACACATTCTAGCATTCTTAAAAACAAAGTAGATGGAGAAGAAGCAACATTGTTGCAAGGGCAATTTCTTTGAGAGAAAGATACATTTCATCTCAACATGAAAAGTATTTATTTGGGGAAGTTACAACTGTACCATTAGAATCAATGGCTGAAACTTGCATTGGGCTACATAACTCTAATTTTCACTCTCAAAAAACGCTTTTTAACCCAGCGCCCATTTTGGTATTTACTATAACTCTTGGTAAAAAAGGCATGGGAGTTAAAATGAGAGTAGTTTGCATGTCTGAGCATGCTCAGTTGTGCTGGCACCTACTGTAGTTGTAAAGAGATGGGGAATTTATCTCTTCTCAGACTTTTAAAGATATTTCAGTGTATATATCACTTTTTAAGGCCTCTTTCACACTGACGATCCGTTCAGGTCCGCCTGTCAGTTTTTTAGGCAGACCTGAACCGGACCCTCCATAGATCTCTATGGAGCGTCGGATGTCAGCAGTGACATGTCCGCTGACATCCGACCCGGTCCGATACGAAAAAGTGTAACGGAGGAAAAACCTACTTTTCCATCCGTTTTCGGATCAGATCGGGTGACGACGGACTCTACGGTCCGTCGTCATCCGATCCCCCATAGGGGAGAGCGGCATTCTGACAGGTCCGTCGCTGCACACTGTGCAGCGACGGACCTATCATCTGCCTGTTCAGCGGGGATCGGTGGAACGATCCCCCACTGAGCAGAGCAGGCTCCGTACACGGACACGTCCGTGTGAAGGAGCCCTAACACAGTTTAAAAGCAGAAATAGTAAATGACCCCCAGTTTAGCAGTTAATACAAAATAAAACATCTGCAAAAGCAAAGAAACATACTATGTGACAAAACAATTTTAGGCACCTGTCAACAGGCTTAAGGCACCCCCAAGCATGGTACACATCCCCCAGAGAAATGCCCAACTCGCATTCCTTTTTTGGGTGTGGCAGATGTCAACACACAGTTACAGTATGTGTTAGTTGTCATGATTCTTTAGCTTTGGAAGAAGGGAGTTATACTGTATATTTATGGCTTATGAGTTTTGTCATTACAGTAATAGGTATCATTTAAAGAAACAATGTTACTTTGTTTATTCAATGTATAATGTTTATAGATAAAGTTTAAAACGCAAATAATAATACAGATAATACTTGTATTAATATCTATTTTATTATTATGTTTTATTATTTTAATAACTAAATTAATTAAAGTTTAACTTTGACCACCTCAAGGCCAGACACTTTCATCCCTTTCCTGCCCAGGCCATTCTTCAGCTTTCAGTGCTGTTATGCAACATTATGCCCAATTGAAATTATAATCTCTTTTGAGACAGATAGGGCTTTCTTTTGGTGGTATTTAAACACCACTAGGTTTTTTATTTTTTTCTTCATATAAAAACATAACATTTGGGGGAGAAAAATACATGGTTCTCTTGTCTTTTATAACATTTTGCAAAAAAATATATAATTTCTTAATAAATTTAGGCAAGGTTTATTATGCTACCTTTCTTTTGTAAGATGCACAGAGAGGCCCAAAGTCCCAGAAGCACTTTCAAGCGTTTCAGGGGCATAATTACGCATCTAATTTCTTGACTATCTATCACATTTTTTGAAAGGCCCTGGAGCACCAGGATAGTGGAACAACCACAAAATGAGCACATTTTTGGAAAGTAAACACCCCACGATATTCTTTAACCACTTGCCGCCCGCCATATAGAAGAATGATGGCGGCAAAGTGGTTTCAAAATCCTGACTGGACGTCATATGACGTCCGCAGGATATTGAGCCGCTGCGCGCCCCCGGGGGCACGCATCACGGCGATCGTTGTTGCGGAGTGTCAGTCTGACACCCCGCAGCACCGATCTAGGTAAAGAGTCTCTGACAGAGACTCTTTACCACGTGATCAGCTGTGTCCAATCACGGCTGATCACGATGTAAATAGGAAGAGCTGGTGATCGGCTTTTCCTCACTCGCGTCTGACAGACACGAGTAGAGCCGAACGGCTGCTCTCCTGACGGGGGGGGGGTCTGTGCTGATTGTTTATCAGCACAGCCCCCCCTCGGATCCTACCCAGGACCACCAGGGAAGCTGCCCAGGACCACCAGGGAAACCAGTCACACTGGACCACCAGGTATGCCCCCTAGACCCCCAGGGACATACTAATCAGTGCAAAGGCAGCTGCCAATCAATGCCCAGGCAGCTGCCAATCAGTGCCTACTCCAATGCCTACCACCAGGAATGCCTATCAGTGCCACATATCAGTGCAGTATATCAGTGCCCATCAGTGCCACGTATCAGTGCCCATCAGTGCTGCCTATCAGTGCCCTTCAGTGCTGCCTATCAGTACCCATCAGTGCTGCCTGTCAGTGCCCAGAAGTGCCACCCATAAGAACCCATCTTTGCAGTCTTTCAATGCCCATCAGTGTCGCCTATCAGTGCCCATCAGTGCCACCCATGAGTGCCCATCAGTGCCGCCTATCAATGCCCATCAGTGCTGCATATCAGTGCCACCCATCAGTGCCACCTACCAGTGCCCATCAGTGCCGCATATCAGTGCCCATCGTCAGTGCCCGCTCATTGGTGCTACCTCATCGCTGCCGCCTTAGCAGTGCCTGTCAGTGCTGCCTTATCAGTGCCCATCAGTGAAAGAGAAAACTTACTTATTTACAAAATTTTTAAACAGAAACAAAAGCAAAACTTTTATTTTTTTCAAAATTTTTGGTCTTTTTTTATTTGTTTCGCAAAAAATAAAAACCACAGAGGTGATCAAATACCACCAAAAGAAAGCTCTATTTGTAGGAACAAAATGATAAAAATCTAGTTTGGGTACAGCGTAGCATGACCGCGCAATTGTCATTCAAACTGCGACAGCACTGAAAGCTGAAAATTGGTCTGGGCAGGAAGGTGTCTAAGTGTCCTGTATTGAAGAGGTTAAGAGACATGGTGAGCCTTTTGAAGACTTCATTGTATTGCCACAAGTTTTTAAAAAATGCAGAATAAAAATAAAAAAAAAATATATTTTTTTTTACACAAAGTTGTCAATTTAATAATGTCTTACACACAGCATAGGCATACTTAGAATTACAACCCAAGACACATTCTGCTGTTTCCCCTGAGTTTAGCAATACCACCTAACTGAGACTTTTCACTTTTTGGACTGATTATATACTGCACATTGCATCTTCTACATCACACAAATCAACCATATATAGCAAAAAACAATAAAAATGGTACCACTCAAATTTTACCCAAAACTGCGTCAGTCAGATTAGCATGTGAATAGACTGGTGCAAAACAGACAGGATCAGCTTTTTAGGCTCTAGTAGACTTCAACAAAATGGTGGCCATCTAGACATAGACATCATCTCCCTGTTGCATAAATATGAATGAGATGGGTAAAAGATAGTTCCAGCTGCTGTTCTCCACCTGTAGAGACCTCCTCAGATGTGTTTGGCCCTTTTTGGGCTTTTTGGGCTCTTTGTTAGACAATATCCTGCACACAGTGATTCTGAATGGGAGTGACTAATTTATTTTAATCAGCTAATGCACTGTCAGTGTTCTGAAGAGAAACGTTGCATAGTCTGCATCCCTTTAGAAGTAATTAACTCTTAGGAAGTATCTCACCAGAAATGTTTGTTGCAGAGGATGCCTAAAACCTGTATTTCAGTGCAGAGTTCTTCACCCAAGCAGGTAAAGAACTTTATCTGTCTTTACTTGTCTACCTTTACCTGTCTGGTAAAGGGTTGTCCCCAGAACAAAAAGTGAGGACAAATCTCTTTAATAGAGCCCAAAATAGTAGTAAAATGTGACAGAGATTCTAACCCTTCACCATTTTATCCAAAACTAAACAAATAGAAAAGTTTTGGGTATACATACACTTTATTCCAGCCTTAGTGATTGTCATAATCATGTAACTCCACAGAATATGTCAAACTCTACGTAACCAGTGTTCTGTTTGCCAGTATTTTTTTTTTTTTTAATAAAAAAGGAAGTTAATAAATAATGTACAACAGAGAATGCATTAATGAAAGAGAGAGATAGGGAGAGAGTGAAAGGAAAGGGCAAGGAGAAAGCCAGTGATATTCCTGCATTTATTGATTGTATATGATTACATTAGGCACATCAAATATTCATAATGACATCCCACAAGAGGTCATTATGTGTATTCTTTCCAGCTTTGCATTGTCTTAGTTATGGGTGCAGACTCAGAGGCAGTTCTCAAGCCATTAAAGTGAGCAGCACAATATTGCAAACATTCTCAAATGGAATGCTGTAGACTGGCGTGGGAAAATTATTTATGCATCACCAATGAATAGTGGCAATTCCATGGGGAAGTTCATATAGTACACAATAGAGATATGCATTAAATTTGTCTTTTACCAACATGGATTGCAACATGTAAAAACATTATTTTATCAGTGGTGGTCATAAAGAAAGGCCCCCTGGTTAAAGAAATGGTGTGCCCCACACCGTAAACCTATGCCACTCTTCATTGCTACTCAGTGTATGTGCATGCACTTTTCCATCAGAAGCCTACATCTGTCACAGATGTAAAGTATGTGTCTGCAAGTACAGCTCTCCATATAGTGTCTATTCCCTGCTACATCTCAACATTGATCAATCGATTCACTCCAGCTACATACCCATCTGGCATCCCCAGCACTACTGATATAACTTACTGTATAGTTACTTGCAATAGCGGCTTTCCATTCTAAAATGCTTCTTAAAGCAGTACTAAACCCTCCTACCCTTTACAGCCAAGGAAGCTGCCATCTTAGCCCCTGTTTGATCTGCAGTTGCCATGGTGCTGCACATGTGACCAGTTATGAAGGCATTTGATGGCTTCATTGTCCTGTTGAGAGCACAAGCAACTGTTATCATTCATGGCATGGGTTGAATTTAAAGTGGAACTTCGCTCTCTCAATCAACATTGACTATTGCTAGCATTAGTAAACAGGAAAATATATCCCTTGTTCTAAACTTTTGTTTTTACATTTCTTCAGTTACTTCTTGGTTTCCAGGCCTAGACAAATGATGTCATACATCCCAGAAATCTTCAGAAGGGAAGAAGGGGTTTTCCCAGCTAAGCACACCCTCCGGCCTGCATGCCTGAGCTAAGGGCAAATTGACTCCAGCAAGTAAATGCTACATGAACCATCTGCCCTATGCTAGGGGGTGTTTTCAAAGTGATTTCTCAGCAAAATAACGCACAGAGACATGGATGGGTGGGTTTGTTTTGAATAATAAAAGTTCATTAACCTCCTTAGCGATATTCCCGAGTGTGGCTCGTGGTGAATTTTCAGTACCAAAAGCGGTAACCCTGAGCCACACTCGGGATCGCATCACAGGATCCAGGCAAAGTTACTTACCTTGTCCCCAGGATCCTGTGATGTCTCCTCGCTGTGTGCGGCGGCTGTGTCCTCTGCCGGATCTATCACAGTGCTGGGCTTTGTTCCCTGCGAGCGCTGCGACGGCGCCAAATTCAAAAAGTTAAAAACACATTACACATACAGTACACTGTAATCTTATAGTTTTGTCCCTAGTGGTTTGTCCAGTGCCCTGCCTGCAGTTTTATATTATATATACTGTTCTTTCTGCCTGGAAGCTGGAGATTGTCCATAGCAACCAAAACTGTCCCTTTACATCAAAAGCAGTTTTAGACCAGCTAGAAAACAGCGATAATAAATTAGAATCACTTGCAGAATTGAGCGATAGTGATTCATGGGGAAATTCGTCACAAAACACTGAAAATAATGACAGCGACAATTCTGCAACTGAGCACATTTCAGCGTTTTTGATTTGATTACATTATTGAATCATTTTTATTATTATTATTATATTATTATTTGTTATAATTATTAATAGTTATTTATTATATTAAAATTTATGATTTTGTGTTTCAAATAAACATGTGCGCCGTCAATTTGTTTCATTTCATTCCGTTCCGTTTGGTATTAGCCGTTAATTCGTATTTTGTAATTTGTGTTCGAAATTCAATTTGGATTCGTAAGAAATACGAATTTTCATTAGGTTCGTTAACTTTTCGTAACAATTACCAACGTTCGTTATGATGAATTTATCATTATGGGGAGCTCCCACCATCCCTGTGCTGTGCTGACTTCCTGGATTTTTAACTTCATCATAACGAATAGTCGTAATTAACGAACATTCTTATTTTGTCCAATTCTGAATCTCCCATCGACTACCAGTGCCAGTCTCCCACTCCCATATTAAAAAAAGTCATTTTCCCAACCCTCACTCAGCAGCAGAAGAAAACCTCTGATTGGTCAACAAAACACGAGTCACATTTTCGTTGTAACGGAATTTGGACCCGAAATTCGGAAACGAAATTTCTTATTTCGTACAAAATTCACAAGCATAGCAATTCGTATTTCGGATCCTCCCGAATCTACGAATTTACGGAAATTCGTACGAATTGAACTAATTGCACATGTCTAGTTTCAAACATTATCATACCCGGGCTGTCTACTACACTCTTGTTTGGACAGATTTAAGTGTGTTATTCCTAAGAATTTCAGGCCTATAATATAAAATGCCAAATTTCCATGCAAAACAATGTACTTCTCTGAGCATCAAAAATCTGACATAATCATACCGCCAGGGAGGTTAAAAAGCGTTTTTGGTTTGTGGTGCTTAAATGCAGTGTAGTTCTACTTTAACTATTTTTGAATTTGTTTCTGCTTTAAAGCCCAGCTTAGCTCAAACTTTTTTTAGATCTAGGTAAAACGAGTGAGTAAGGGCTAGAAATTCTGTTAAGTTTTAAATGATGTTTGTATCCCTGTTAAGGAGATTTCCCTTCAGTTCCTGTTCCCACTGACACCTGTTATCTATCCAATAGGAACACAGACAGCAAAAAAATCTGCACAGACATTTTAATCCTTCCCTGCTTTGCTAGGAAATGTGTTGATAATTGTCTTTGTTACTGTAGGATGGGAATTTCTATTCACTTCTTGTTTTGACTTCTATCAAATATATAGGAATAGGAGCAATTTTCCTCACTTCCTGTTTTGAGTGAAAATCTCATTAAAAACTCCCAAACAGGGACACAGACAGCATTAAAAAAAGTTAACAGAGGTCTTATGCCTTTGTCTCTCTATGCAAAATGGAAAAAATATTTTGTCTGGAGTCGAACTTTAATGCTATTAATAAAATCGGATCTTTATATAGATGAGCTCAGGTGATCAGCAGTGAAATATTGTCTCATTTCATCATAATCACCTGTTACCTACTTATCGACTTCTGTTCAACCACCCTGTTGGCATATTCTCGCTTGATCGCAGCTACAGGCTATAGACCATATTGATGTAGGGGAAGGCTCCCTGCTCTCAGAATGCAATGACACAGATGACTGTCACATCCACATCGAGTCTGTGGATGGGGGAATCGGGTCAGTTTTTTCAGTGAACTCACTGGTTGAAATAAAAACCATATGACCCATGTATGGTCAGCTTAAGCCCAACCCATGAACAATGTTCTGTTAACCACTTGCCAACTGGCTCACGCCTATATTAGGGTTGCCACCTGTCCGGTTTTCACCCGGACAGTCCGGGTTTTGACACATATGTCCGGTTTTCAGTGTGCCTGACACCCGGACACACTGCTATCAGTTGGGAGGGGAAGTGGGGAAAGTGTAATTCTGCTGGATGATGATGGGTGGGTGAGAATTGGGGGTTTGTATGGGTGACGCTTTTCTATACTGTGTAAGCGCTTCACCCTATGCGATACTTGCTTGGCAGCATATTCTCTCCACACTGCACCTCTCCGCACAGAGCAGCTCTGCCTCCCATCTCCACCCCTGACCTTGGCTCCCGCGTCTTACCTTCAGCCATGCTGTTTCTGTCTGCTAGATTGCTCCTCTCATCTTCTGCACCTTTGTGCAAAGCAGCTCCGCCTCCCAATTCCGACCCCCTATGCCTCCCAACGCCGACAGCTCCCGGCCGGTAGCCAGAACTATATACACTGACTCTTCTACACAGTTGTTGTAAACTATAGTGCATCCTACTCTGCCCCCTCCTGTCACACTGCGTCCCCTCCTGTCACACTACGCCCTGTCACACACTGCCCCCTCTTGTCACACTCTGCCCCCTCCTGTCACACTGAGCCCCCTCCTGTCACACTCTGCCCCCTCCTGTCACACTACGCCCCCTCCTGTCACATTCTGCCCCCTCTTGTCACATTCTGCTCCCTCCTATCACACTGCGCCCCTTCCTGTCACACTCTGCCACTCCTGTCACACTGCGCCCCCTCCTGTCATACTGCGTCCCCTCCTGTCACACTGCGTCTCATCCTGTCACATTCTGCCCCCTCCTGTCACACTGCACCCCCTCCTGTCACAGTCTGCCCCCTCCTGTCACACTCTGCCCCTTCTGTCACACTGCGTCCCCTCCTGTCACACTCTGCCCCCTGCTGTCACACTCTGCCCCTCCCTGTCACACTCTTCCCCCTCCTGTCACATTCTGCCCCTCCTGTCACATTGCGCCCCCTCCTGTCACACTACGCTCTCTCCTGTCACACCCTGCCCCCTCCTGTCACACTCTGCCCCCCCTGTCACATTCTGCCCCCTCCTGTCACATTCTGCCCCCTCCTGTCACACTCTGCTCCCTCCTGTCACATTCTGTGCCTCCTGTCACATTGCACCCCCTCCTGTCACACTGTGCTCCCTCCTGTCACACCCTACCCGCTCCTGTCGCACCCTGCCCCCTCCTATCACATTCTGCCCCCCCTGTCACATTGCGCACCCTCCTGTTACACTGCGCCCCCTCCTGTCACACCCTGCCCCCTCCTGTCAAACCCTGCCACCTCCTGTCACACTCTGCCCCCTCCTGTCACACTGTGCCCCCTCCTGTCACATTCTGCCCCTCCTGTCACACTGCATCCCTTCCTGTCACATTCTGCCCCCTCCTGTCAAACTCTGCCCCTCCCTGTCACACTCTGCCCCCTCCTGTCACATTCTGCCCCTCCTGTCAGACTCTGCCCCTCCCTGTCACACTCTTCCCCCTCCTGTCACATTCTGCCCCTCCTGTCACATTTCTTGTTGAACCTGGTAGCCAACAGGTCTACATCCGGGGTACCCCCTTTCCGACATATGGCCTGAAATATGTTGGGGTGTAGAGACCATTCTCCTGGACACAGCTGCTGGAGGCTCAGGAAATCCGCCTGCCAATTTTCTACCCCTGGAATGAAGACCACAGACAGGCAGGGGACATGCCTTTCTGCCCAAGCAAAAATGTGATTCACCTCTTTCTGGGCATCCAGAGTCCTGGTGCCCCCTTGGTGATTGATATAGGCCACTGCTGTAGCGTTGTCTGACTGTATGCGGACAGGACAGCCTTGCAACCTGTAAGCCCAGGACCCAAGGGCCAGACGAATTGCCCGAATCTCCAGAATGTTGATGGGCAAGAGCCCTTCGGCTCTGGACCATCTTCCCTGGGAAGAGGCTTCTTCCAGAACTGCTCCCCAGCCTACAAGGCTGGCATCTGTGGTTACGACCTTCCAAGTAACTGGAACAAAGGATTTTCCTTTTAGTAGATTCTCGGTTAGTAACCACCAATTGAGGCTCTGGCGTACCCATGGCAACAGGCACATTGGAAGATCCAAGGCTTGAACTCTCTTGTTCCAGGCTGATAGGATGCTACTCTGTAAAGGTCTTGAGTGAAACTGGGCGTTAGGAACAGCCTCGAATGAGGCTAACATTTTCCCTAATAACCTCATACATAGTCGAATGGAATTATTTTTCCTTGTTTTGACTACTCGGACAAAATCCTTTATGGCTTTTGACTTGGGTAAGAATACTCTGCTTTGGACTGTGTCTGTGACCATGCCCAAATATTCCAGCCTATTTAGGGGCTGTAAGGAGGATTTTTCTAGATTGAGGACCCAGCCTAGGTACTCTAAATACTTCACTGTGCTGAGCACATTGCAGTCTAAGTGTGCTATGGACTATTCTACGAGTAGTAAATCATCCAGAAAAGCTGCTATGCCTCAAGCCCTTAGCTTTGCCAGGGGCGGGGCTAGAACCTTTGTATACACCCGAGGTGTGATAGCAAGACCAAAAGGTAGGGCCACAAACTGGAAGTGGCGCTGCTCCACCACAAACCTTAAAAACCTTTGGTGGGCGGGGAAAATTGGCACATGTAAATATGCATCTTTGATATCTATCGATGCCAGAAATTCTCCTCCCTGAAGGGTGGAAACGACTGAGTAGATTGACTCCATGCGGAAAGAACGAATGTTTAGGAACTGATTCAGGTCTTTTAGATCTAGAATAGGTCTGACATCCCTGTTTGGTTTTGGAACCGTAAAGAGGTTTGAGTAGAACCCTGAGCCTTGCTCTTCAGGGGCTACTTCTATAATTACCCCTTGGGATAATAGGCGTTCTAAGGCCAGAAGCAAGGGCCTCCTTTTTTCTGGATCTTTGGAGACTCTTGACCTTAGAAAGTGGGATGGCGGAAGCTCCGGAAAATCCAGCTTGTAGCCCAGAGACATCATGCAGGTTACCCATGTGTCCTGAACCTCTTCCTGCCAGACGTCTGCAAAACACAGCAGCCTTCCCCCCACTCGGCCGAGCGGGGGCGCCTCTTCATGAGGAGGCTTTGGGGTTCTGCTTAACAGATCTTGGACCCCAAGACTTTTTCTGCCCTTGCGCCTGGCCTTGGACCTTTCCCCTAGTATTGGACTGGAGAGGCCGCCGCCACTGCCTGGAGGTCGAGGCTCCAGGGGCTGGGGAAAGAGAACGTCTAAATGAGGGACGTTTACTCTAAACGGCAACAAAGTAGGCTTGCCCTTGGTAATCCTCTGGATATATTTGTCCAAATCATCCCCAAACAAGCGTTCCCCATGAAACGGGAACCCAGTCAAAAATCTTTTGCATGAAGCCTCAGCTGCCCAATGCTTAAGCCAAAGGGACCTGCGCATGTGTACCAGCAGGAGAGTAAGGCGGGATGCTTGCTGAACAGAATCCATAATGGCATCAACCGCAAAACATAAGGCCTTAGGAAGGTCTGCATAAACCTTGACCTGTTCAGTGGGGAGGAGATTAACCACCTGCTTCATTTGTTCATTTAGGAATTGGCACATGCCAACTGCTGTGACTGCAGGTTGGACTACAGCGCCAGCCATAGAAAAGGAGGCTTTAAATAAAGATTCCAGCTTTTTGCCAGTTGGATCTTTGAACCCCTGAGCATTGTCCACAGGGCAGGTCAAGCTTTTATTCACACAGGAAACAGCCGCATTAATTACTGGCACTCCCCATTTCTTGGTGAATTTTTCCTCTAAAGAACGGAAAACTTCTTAGGAGGAGAAAATAGCTTATCTGGGTGAACCCAGTCCTCATACAACAATTTATCCAGCAAGGGATGAATTGGGAAGGTATACTCAGCCTGTGGGGATTTCTGTGATCCCGAGGAGGAAACAGAGGATATGGCAGCCTCAGCAGAGGGCAATTTGTATGGGGCACGCACCAACTCAGTATAATTTTGCACCTGCACCTTGAGGGCCTGAGAGGAAGAAGAAAGCTTCTCCTCATCCCTTGAATCGTCTGACTGCTCCTGATCCCCATCCCCGGATAGGGATACTTCATCATTATTAGATTGCTCATCCAATAAGGAACCTAGAGCAGAGGCAGGGGATCTATCCCGTTTTCTGCTACTCTTTAAGGAAGCTGTGATTAAAGTAGCAATCCTTCCTTCTAAACCATCCAATGCAGTTTCCATAGTGTCTTCAGTGACATACACAGGGGCTGCAACATTGGGAGAGGCTGAAAAGCCTGATGGGGCAATGACTCATCCTGTGAGGCTGCCTCCAGTCTTTCAGGGGGGGATGTATCATGCAGGCATGTCCAGAACCCCTAGATGTAGGCGGTGACTTCTTAGTGCCTCTTCTACCTGCCCCTGAAGCCCTCTTACGAGGAAACATAGTCCTAAGCTGCAAAAGCAGAGGTACTAGTATAGATGCAATCACTGTTGTGCCTTAGTCTTACGATATAACCCAAGGAATACTCCCCCTAAGTGGGACTTTAAAGGCCACAGACACTGAGGTGCGTAGAAAAAAAATCTTTATTTCATAAAAAAAGATATTGTTTTTGATCACACAAATGATCAAAGTTAAATTAAAAGATGTCTATCGTCTAAGACTGTACACATGTGACAAACATAACAAACATCAAAATACAACAGTACATATGAAGTGACTGTAATACTCTCCAGTGGATGGTAATCCCTGGTACCCGGCGCGTGTAACACCTTTGTCTGGGGTAGAGAGTAGAGATAAATACGGTCATGAATAGTTTTACTCAATCTGAGTGAATCCCCCTTAAGAACAGATGAGGCAACTGTCAGGATGGGGGTGCAGATAAACGCCAGCCTAAGATAACTCTGAGCTTGAAATAACGTATTGCCCAGTCTGATTAATACCAGAGAAGCAGTAGCAATCCAAAATCCAGTGGCTGAGTGTGAATAGTATATGTTCAGCAGAAGTTCGGGCCAGGAGCTAGCCGGAGCCTTCAATGAAGCTCCAATGTCAGTGGGTAACACCAAGCGGTCCCTGTCTTCATGAATGAACTATTTATTTGTGATCGTGTCAGTGTGAGTGGCGTCTCCCCTCTCTTTGCAATGCCAAAGTCTTACAATATAATCATTAGCTTAGTCTGCACAACCTGATGCCGAGTAGGTCTCTTAGGTATGCCTGGATCCGAATCCACTTATGCTTACTGCCCACAGCTCTGTGTTCCACCACTTTACAGGGGCTCCGGGGTCCTGGGCTTTAAACATTGCCACCTCGCGCCTGTGCACTGATGCACCGTGCACGCCGCATGTGCACGGCGCCCGCAACCACTCCCACCGCTGAATTAGCCGTAAAAGTACGCCCCCTGCACGCGCGTAGGACCATCATGGCGGCGGCGAGGGGGGAGAAAGGTGACCTCCTGAGGACTAAGTGGGACCCCAAGGCTAAGTGGGATCCCCCCTTTCAGTTTATGTGGCAGAGCCTGCAGCGCAGGTGAGCGGCTTCACAGACCAGCTTCACTGAGCGTGTATCCTGGAAGGCATGTAAGTAAACACCAGGTATGTCTCTTACTCCTTCTAGTGGCGGAAACCAGGTAAGACATGAAAAACTACTCGTAGAAGATAATTCTTAAGGTAAATACCTAGCATTGTCTTCACTTACCTTACCCCTGCCGCAGGAAACTGCTGAGAACAGACAGATCCAACCTTCACCCATCACGGCGGGTAATGTTGTGCCAACCTTCAGGGTTCTGGGTTCCTACATACAGGATCCTCTTCCCTGGACCTGTAGAAGACTCTGCCAGAAAACTTTTCGTGCAACTTTTAATTTGTGCCCCAAAGTGCTGGATCCCAGAGCCCAGTCATCAAAGAGAGACATTACAGGCAAAACGTTGTTTCTTCTTTCGAGGCCTGGGTACCATCCATCTTAGGTATGGATCTGGTTGTATAGCTCCTAGGCCCCCGCAGAGACCGTCAAACAGAGCTCTCTTTTTAGCACATCTTCAACTTGACCAACCACCTTAGACACTGGCAAAAAAACTGAGGTACTCTGCATATGGGAGGGGTTATATAGGAGAGGAACTCGCCTTATAATTAGGGTTGCCAGTGTCCAATCACCTGATGGTGACTATCTAACCACTTAGTAATTATCAAAGGCTCTGTGTCCCGTGATGTATGAACAAGAAATTGCTTTTTTTTTCAAAATTGTCGGTCCTTTTTGTTTATAGTGCAAAAAATAAAAACCGCAGAGGTGATCAAATATTACCAAAAGAAAGCTCTATTTGTGGGTAAAAAAGGATGTCAATTTTGTTTGGGTACAGCGTCGCACGACTGCGCAATTGTCAGTTAAAACGAAGCAGTGTCGAATCGCAAATAATGCTCTGGTCATTAATGGGGTAAAATCTTCCGGGGGTGAAATACTTAAACATTATGCACTAGTTGAGAACAAGAATACAGACCATTAAACTGTAAAGGAGGTCATAAGCATTAGAGGGTAGCTAGGCGAGCTGGGTATATCTTGCAACCACTAGAACAGCTCTTGTGCATATCTTGCAACCACTAGGTTCCTCAAAGCATACCTAAACCCAGGACATTGTTCATTACACAGAGGACATGGTTCTGTAGCGGAAAACAATGTAGTTGATAAGAGGGGTTTACTTACTATTTAACATTAATACTTGGGCTTTTCCAGGGGAAATCAGTTATGATTGGTAAATGTTTTCTTGCTGACTGTTAAAGTGGATTCATGAAATTTGAGCTGGGCACATATATATGCAGTCTTTTCTTATCTCTCTTCAAAGCACTATGTCCTGTAGCTGTCTCCTGCCCAGTTCTTCTGTTATCAGCCTGATAACTCCTGACAAGTTCTCTGTCACATACAATAAAAGCAGCCTGAGTTTTGTGTTGGGGAGAATGCTATAAATAGATAAGTACAGCCCTGAACGATTCAAGGGACAGAGCTGAAAGTCTCTACCTATTAAGAGTGGGGATTTGTGCCTTTCCTCCAATCAGCTGTCTTGGCTGTATGCCCAGGCTTCACTGCAGTGTTGAACAGGAAGAGAAAATCTCCTAACACCATCTGAAATTTCTAAACAGTATATAAAGCTGAAGACAGCAGATATACATGTAAAACGTATGTAGGGAGATTTGTTTCATCCCTGTGTATCATCTGAGACTGTTCACTGGGCATATGTGAGGGTTTACATCCACTTTAAGTGTTTCGAATGTTACTCAGATAGTTCTGTAGGTGAGTCACAAACATAGACATTTAAGTATAACTAAAGGCAAACCCTTTTAAAAACGTTTTTGGATAGAGTGGAGAGGGATTTGAACACCTGTCAGTTTTTATTGCTGTCTGTGCCCCCCGTTAGGGAGATTCCCCTTCTCTATTTGCCCTGTTTACCATTATCAGTGAAAGTGAAAGTAAAAGAAAAACCCAAATTTTGGGTTGTCACCAGAAATCTTCCGATAGAGACACTAGTTCTGGTGACCTGGGGTCCCAAAAGAATTCCCTTAATTTGCAGGGATTTTCTCTCACTTTCTGTTTTGGCTATGGGACAGTAAGTGATGGTAAATATCCCCAGTGGGACACAGATGGCAAACAAACCTAACAGTGGTTATAACGCGATACTCTATCCAAAATGTAAAAAATAAAAGTTTGCCTATAGCTCTAATTTAAATTGTTGCCTGATCCAGCTATTCTTAAGACAGATTAGGGAACTATTATTTAAAGCATAAGTTCTTTTGTTTGTTCGGTTTGAACTTTGGTTGTTTGGACGTTCGGCGAACAACGAATATTATGCGGTGTTCGCTGAAAATTTGAAAGCCGCGGAACCCTGTTAAAGTCTATGGGACACTAACATGAAAAACCAAAAGTGCTAATTTTAAAGGCTTTTATGCAGGTTATTGTCATAAAAAGTGTTTGGGGACCTGGGTTCTGTCCTAGGGGACATGTATCAATGCAAAAAAAGTGTTAAAAACTACTGTTTTTTCGGGAACAGTGATTTTAATAATGCTTAAAGTGAAACAATAAAAATGAAATATTCCTTTAAATATCGTGCCTGGGGGGTTTCTATAGTAGGCCTGTAAAGTGGCGCAGTTTTCCTGTGTTTAGAACAGTACCACAGCAAAATTACATTTCTAAAGGAAAAAAGTCATTTAAAACTGATCACAGCTGTAATGAATTGCCTGGTCTTGGCAACTTAGATAAAACTCATTGAAAAAAACGGCATGGGTTCCCCCCCCAGTCCTTTACCAGGCTCTTTGGGTCTGGTATGAATATTAAGGGGGACCCCAAACCAAAAATAAATAAAAAAATTACGTGGGGGGTCCCCCCAAAATCCATACCAGGATTAAATATTGTGCCTGGGGGGGTGTCTATAGTAGGTCTGTAAAGTGGCGCAGTTTTCCCGTGTTTAGAACAGTACCACAGCAAAATGACATTTCTAAAGGAAAAAAAGTAATTTAAAACTGATCGCGGCTGTAATGAATTGCCTGGTCTCGGCCCTTCAGGTCTGGTATGGAGATTAAGGGGAACTCTGCGCCAAATTAAAAAAAAAGGCGTAGGCCCCCCACAAAATCCATTTTAGACCCTTATCTGAGCAAGCAACCTGGCAGGTCACAGGAAAAGAGGGGGGGACGAGAGAGCACCCCACTCCTGAACCATACCAGGCCACATGCCCTCAACATGAGGAGGGTGCTTTGGAGTAGCCCCCAAAGCACCTTGTCCCCATGTTGATGGGGACAAGGGCCTCATCCCCACAACCCTTGCCCGGTGGTTGTGGGGGTCTGCGGGCGGGGGGGCTTATCAGAATCTGGAAGCCCCCTTTAACAAGGGGACCCCCAGATCCTGGCCCCCCACATGTGGATTGGTAACGGGTACATTGTACCCCTACCATTTCACAAAAAAGTGGGACAAGTCCTTTATTAAAAAAAAAAATGTCCCGCGATGTAGATCCATCTCACGCCACCCAATGGACCGAAAAAATAAAAAAATAAAGCCGCAACAGCTTTGCCTCCATGGGAGGCTCCCGCCAAGTGACGCTTCTTCTCGGTAACAGCTGTTATATAGCTGAGGGCGGGCCACCCGGTGATGTAAACGGGTGACCCCGCCTCCCCTCTGACGCCACGTGACATCAGAGGAATTTGGCGCAGACCTGAAGGGGGGACCCCACGCAATTTTAAAAAAAAATTTTGGTTCGGGGGTTCCCAAAAAACTGCCACTTTTAAAACTTTTTTTGCATTGATACATGTCCTCTGGGGCAGGACCCAGGTCCCCAAACATTTTTTATGACAATAACTTGCATATAAGCTTTTAAAATGAGCACTTTTGATTTTTCATGTTCGTGTCCCATAGACTTTAATTTTGCCTGTTCGCAAGTTCTGGTGCAAACCGTACCGGGGGGGGGGGTGTTCGGCTCATCCTTAGTTGTAAACCGCTTGGTGTTTTTTTTCTGACCTGTACGGTAAAGTCATAATGTGCTAGTATACATCGCATACTAGCACATTTTGTGAAACTTACCTGAAAACAAAGCATTCCAGTGATGCGCTGTCATCGCTGGAGGCCGCTTCCATCTTCACCCATCTTCTTTCCAGGTCCGCGGACTCTGGCTGTGTGACTGGCTGGAGCAGCGATGATGTCACTTCCGCTCATGCACGGGGGGAGCCGCCGTTTATGGCACAGGATCACGAAGGAGCGGCCCGGGTGACCGTTCCTTCAGAGCACATGCGCCGATGACATAATTGACTGCATATATAGTAAATATATCCTAGACGGTGCACATTTACAGCACCTATAGGTAAGCTTTATTATAGGCTTACCTATAGGTACAAGGAAAAGATGAAAGCTTACAACCACTTTAATATCTATGAGCACTTTAGCCGCTTAAGGACCGACCCACATACAGTCAGGTCCATAAATATTGGGAAATCGACACAATTCTAATCTTTTTGGCTCTATACACCACCACAATGGATTGGAAATGAAACTAATGAGATGTGCTTTAACTGCAGACTTTCAGCTTTAATTTGAGGGTATTTACATCCAAATCAGGTGAACGATGTAGGAATTACAACAGTTTGTATATGTGCCTCCCACTTTTTAAGGGACCAAAAGTAATGGGACTGATTAACAATCATCCATCAAACTTTCATTTTTTAATACTTGGTTGCAAATCCTTTGCAGTCAATTACAGCCTGAAGTCTGGAACGCATAAACATCACCATACGCTGGGTTTCATCCCTGGTGATGCTCTGCCAGGCCTCTACTGCAACTGTCTTCAGTTCCTGCTTGTTCTTGGGGCATTTTCGCTTCAGTTTTGTCTTTAGCAAGTGAAATGCATGCTCAATCGGATTCAGGTCAGGTGATTGACGTGGCCATTGCATAATATTCCACTTCTTTCCCTTAAAAAGCTTTTTGGTTGCTTTCGCAGTATGCTTCGGGTCATTGTCCATCTGCACTGTGAAGCGCCGTCCAATGAGTTCTGAAGCATTTTGCTGAATATGAGCAGATAATATTGCCCGAAACACTTCAGAATTCATCCTGCTGCTTTTGTCAGCAGTCACATCATCAATAAATACAAGAGAACCAGTTCCATTGGCAGCCATACATGCCCACACCTTGACACTACCACCACCATGCTTCACTGATGAAGTGGTATGCTTTGGATCATGAGCAGTTCCTTTCCTTCTCCATGCTCTTCTCTTCCCATCACTCTGGTACAAGTTGATCTTGGTCTCATCTGTCCATAGGATGTTGTTCCAGAACTGTGAAGGCTTTTTTAGATGTTGTTTGGCAAACTCTAATCTGGCCTTCCTGTTTTTGAGGCTCACCAATGGTTTACATCTTGTAGCGAACCCTCTGTATTCACTCTGGTGAAGTCTTCTCTTGATTGTTGACTTTGACACACATACAACTAGCTCCTGGAGAGTGTTCTTGATCTGGCCATCTGTTGTGACGGGTGTTTTCTTCACCAGGGAAAGAATTCTTCGGTCATCCACCACAGTTGTTTTCCGTGGTCTTCCGGGTCTTTTGGTGTTGCTGAGCTCACCGGTGCGTTCTTTCTTTTTAAGGATGTTCCAAACAGTTGATTTGGCCACAACTAATGTTTTTGCTATCTCTCTGTTGGGTTTGTTTTGTTTGTTCAGCCTAATGATGGCTTGCTTCACTGATAGAGACAGCTCTTTGGATCTCATATTGAGAGTTGACAGCAGCAGATTCTAAATGCAAATAGCACACTTGAAATGAACTCTGGACCTTTTATCTGGTCCTTGTAAATGGGATAATGAGGGAATAACACACACCTGGCCATGGAACAGCTGAGCAGCCAATTGTCCCATTACTTTTGGTCCCTTAAAAAGTGGGAGGCATATATACAAACTGTTGTAATTCCTACACCGTTCACCTGATTTGGATGTAAATACCCTCAAATTAAAGCTGAAAGTCTGCAGTTAAAGCTCATCTTGTTCGTTTTATTTCAAATCCATTGTGGTGGTGTATAGAGCCAAAAAGATTAGAATTGTGTCGATGTCCCAATATTTATGGACCTGACTGTACATATACTGCGGCAGGGCGGCCCTTAAGTGCAAAATCAAGTACCTGTATGTGATTTTTTTCATCTGCTCTTGGGCGCTTGCGCATGCCACCGGAACCCCGCTCCCGCTGTGATTGGACACAGCAGGAGCCAGTCAGCGGCGGACATCACCCGACTATCGTTCCAAGGGAGGCAGAACGGCTGTCTGCCTATGTAAACAAGGCAGATCACTGTTCTGCTTGTAAGGAAGACAGAGATCTTGTGTTTCTGCTAAGCAGGAACACGGATCTCTGTCTTTCTACAGTTAAACCATCCCCCACACAGTAAGAAAGCACTCCTAGGGAACACATTTAACCCTTTGATTGCCCCTGATGGTAACCCCTTCCCTGCCAGTGTCATTAGTACATTTCTTTGAGCACAAATCACTGTATTAGTGTCACTGGTCCCCAAAAAGTCTCCAAAAGGTGTCAGGTGTTAGGTGTCCGATTTGTCCACCGCATTATTGCAGTCCCGCTAAAAATCACTGCTTGCCGCCATGTCTTGTAAAAAAAATAAAAAAAATAAAAGTCCATAAATTTATCCCATAGTATGTAGACGCTATAACTTTTGCGAAAACCAATCAATATGTGCTTATTGGGATTTTTTTTACCAAAAATATTGGCCTAAATTTAAGAAAAAATTAGATTTTTTTACATTTTTTTTATTGGATATGTTTTATAGCAGAAAGTAAAAAGTATTGTTTTTATTCAAAATTGTTGGTCTTTTATTGTTTTTTTAGCACAAAAAATAAAAACCACAGAGGTGAACAAATACCACCAAAATTGGTTCCTTCTGCTGTCAATCAAATCCTGTGATCAGAAAGTGGGGATGAGGTTGAGCCGTCTATGTCTGTGTCTATGGACGCAGACAGCGCAGCTTGAGTCTGCACGTGTGCCACAATAGGAAGCTGCTTCCTATGGGAGCACTCACCGGAGAGGAGCCAAAAGGATGAGCGGGGGACCCCAGAAGGGAGGAAGTAGGGCTCCTCTGTACAAAACCATTGCACAGAGCAGGTAAGTATAACATGTTTATTATTTTAAAAAAAAGTTCAGAATGACTTTAAATTTACCCATAGTGACTAATCAGATTTTAGTTTACTGTAGACAAATGAGGAAAATCATTTATTCTGAATGGTTGCTATGCTTTCCTGCACCTTGCTTATAGCAATTTGCTCTACCTTGTAAAATAAGTCCATTAAAGGTACTGATCTTCACTGCTGCAGCTTCACACTTGACAGCAAACCTCTCAAGGGCTTCTATCTCATGAATTATGCAAAACCTCCTGTAGACTAATATTGTTTATTTTAGTAGCCTTGTTTAACAGACACTGCTATATGGCGAAACACTTCTGTTGAAGCCCAAATTTATAGCCACACAGGGCATAAAACCGTGGAACAGCAATAGTTAATGTTCATTGTCTTGTCCATAAATGAATGTCCCATCCTTATATTTTAACTATCAGTTCTAAGTGTATATTGGTGCACAAATAGTATTTCGGCTTTAGGTAAATGCTAGCAGATACAGCCATAGCCAAAGTTTTGAGAATGCCACAAATATTAATTTACACAAGTCTGCTGCCTTAGTTTTTATGATGGCAATTTGCATATACTCCAGGAAGTCATGAAGATTGATCAGATGAATTGCAATTAATTGCAAAGTCCCTCTTTGCCATGAAAATGAACTTAATCCCATAAAAACATTTTCACTGCATTTGTGAAGAAGGCTTCAGGGCACCCAAGAAAGTCCAGCGAGTGCCAGGACCGTCTCCTGCAGTTGATTGAGTTGCGGGATTGGGGCACTACCAGTGCAAAGCTTGCTCAGGAATGTCAGCAGGCAGGTGTTAATGCATCTTGTGTTTTGGATCATTGTCCTGCTGCATAACCCAAGTGCACTTGAGCTTGAGGTCACGAATTGATGGCCAGTGTCACGTACCTGGTAGGAGACTGAAATGACGAGGTCGGCCTTTCTTGTATCTCCAGGCCAGGCCCCACTGAGGGTGGAACAGATGCTGACTAGGGTCAGGAGGAAGAAGAGTGCCTGTAAGTGTTGCTTGCAGAGCTGGTAGCAGGTGTTATAGACTCAGTGATTCAAGCAGATCATCAGGTCAGGAACTGGAATGATGCTGGATAGATCAGCCAAGGTTAAAGGGGGACTCCAACCAGCTTGCAGGTTCAGGATACGTGGCTTGCCAGGACTTCTAGTAGTCTGGAGACAAAAGTACACTAGACCCAATGGAGCTGGGAGGAAGGGCAGCCAGCACAGGCACTTGGAGACAGCGTTGAGCCAAGCGGGGAACAGAAGCAAGGCCACTAGGATAGCCGGATTCAGTAGCAGGCGGGCAGCAAGGTACCAAGGCATTAGCCAGTAGCAAGGTCAGTAGGAAGCCAGGATCAAGAACCAGAAATCAGGAATGTAACAGAGTCCAAAAGCAGGGTCAAGGAAAGCCAAGTTCAGCAACAGGTATCAAGCAGGATTCAAGCAGGATTAAGGATATCAGGAAACAGCTGAAGACCAGTCGGCATTGATCAGGAGTCAGGACCTTTAAATAGGCCGTCTGGCGCCAATTGGGACTAGGGACGTGCTCCCACGTGTGCACACTGTCTGTTGCGCACGCGCATTGGTGCATATAGGAATCTGCAGTCGCCCATGAGCGCACACATGAGCATGTGTGTGTGCCGGACGTATTCTAATAGTTCTCTTATAACCACACATTCTCCTTTAGGATTTTCTGGTAGAGCTCAAAATTCATGGTTCCATCAATTATGGTAAGTCGTCCAGGTTCTGAAGCTGCAAAGCAGCCCCAGACCATCACGCTACCACCACCATGTCTGACTGTTGGTATGATGTTCTTGTTATGAAATGCTGTAGTAGTTTTATGCCAGATGTAACAGGATGCACACCTTCCAAAAAGTAACATTTTTGTCTCATCAGTCCATAGAATATTTGCCTAAAAGTCTTGGGAATAATCAAGACTTTTTTTGGTAAGTGTGAGATGAGCCTTTGTGTTCTTTTTGGTCAGCAGTGGCTTTGGCCTTGGAACTCTCCCATGGATGCCATTTTTGCCCAGTCTCTTTCTTATTGTTGAATCATAAACACTGATCCTACCTGAGGCAAGTGAGGCCTGCAGTTCTTTAGATGTTGTTCTGGGTTCTTTTATGACCTCCTGGATGAGTCGTCGTTGTGCTCTTGGAGTCATTTTGGTTGGCTGGGCAACCCCTGGTAAGGTTCACCACTGTTCCAAGTTTATCCATTTGTGGATAATGCCTCTCACCATGGTTAACTGGCGTCCCAAAGCCTTACAAATGGCTTTGTAATCCTTTGACTTGTTTGGAAGATGTAATCTCAAGGGCTGTAAAGCCTAGTACACACTATAATGCCCTGTACACACAACCGGTTTTGCCGTCGGAATAAACTCTGAAGGTTTTTCCGACGGAGTTCCGATGGAATTCCGCTCAAGCTGTCTTGCATACACACAGTCACACCAAATTCGACTGTCCAGAACGCGGTGACGTACAACACGTATGACGGGACTAGAAAACGGAAGTTCAATAGCCAGTAGTCAATAGTTTCCATATCGTACTTGCTTCAGAGCATGCGTCGTTTTTGGTGCGTCGGAACAGCATACAGACCAGCGTTTTTTCCGATAGTAATTTGTTCCGCCGGAAAAATATAGAACATGTTCTCTATCTAAGTCCATCTGAATTTTCGACTGAAAAAGTCCGATGGGGCATACACACGGTCGGAATATACGATGAAAAGCTCCCATCGGACTCTTTCAGTCGGAAATTCCGTTTGTGTGTACGCGGCATTAGTTTATTTTCGCTCAACTCAGCAGGCTGAACGAAAAAAAAAACGAAAGAGACCTGCTGTACTAACTATGTGATGTTAGCACAGCGATCTTTCCCGCTGAGCTATTGTGTTCTGACAGAAGGACGGCCTTCCTCCAGAACACGCCGCTCAGCGCTCTCAGCCATTAAATAAGAGTGTTTATCGGATGCCAGCCAGCAGACCTTTTTCGGTCGGTACACACGGGCCGAATGTCTACCAGTTTCTATTGAACTGGCCGATACCGCACCATATTCAGCCCTGTGTACGTCCCTTAAGATAGTGTTGATGGACATTTGACCTGTGTTTATTAAACATTTGCCACAGAATCTCACTGAAGTTTTTGGAGGAATAAAAGCAAAAGGAAAATTATCTCAGACCAACTTTAATTTATCCCCAAATCCCATGTACATCAGCACTTACGCTTATTATTTCACTACTTCGTGAGAATGGGGTCAGTTCACTAAAGGATTCCACATGCGATATGAAGGTCACCTGACAAATTTTTCGAGAATATCGCATGTAATAATAAAAGAATCAGTGCAACAAAGTCAAATATTAAACGTGCTGTATATACTGCACATGTGTTAAAAATGGCAGGTAAATAACACAAAAAATTTAGATAAATCATTAAAGTCAATTCACTAAAAACACACACACATTCGTCATTTATCACTTGGTGTAGGCAGCCGGTATTTTAGTAATGCACAAAAGAACAATAAAGGGAACACTGCACTAATCAGTGAGTTAAAAGTTTACAAAGTATCAGTCTGAAAATATTCTAACCTGAGCTCAGGAACAAAATTAATTGTAACATTTCACCAGAGAGATCATTCTGTGAGCCCTGGTTCACACCAGTGCGATTTCAAATCGCATGACAAGTCGCACCCCATTACCAGCAATGGAACCGTTCAAATCACTGTGACTCAAGTCGCAGCAACTTTGAAAAGGGTTCCTACACTACTTTTTGTGCAATTTCATTGCGACCTGCATTGACTTCTGTTAAATGAAGTCTCAAGCGGCAATGAAATGGCACATCAAATCTCACTGATCGGGCAGCTTTCAAATGGCGCTGAAGTAGCACAATTTCAAAGCAGCGCTGGTGTGAAGCAGGGCTCAATGAAAGCACACTAAAAAGTTTTCACAGTTTCACAATATTTTTGTCAGCATTCATTTACAAAACTATCTTCTTCTGGTGCAGTGTTAGCATGTAAAATAAAAATTATGAAAAAAACTTCAAAAATAACTCCAAATATAGGTGCTCATTATAAATATTTAACGCATTTGTTAAATAACGCATGTTTTTCAATGAATAGACAAATTTTGAGATAAATACTGCATGAGATATTTTAACTCAAAAATGAATGCGGTATTTATCTCTTAGCGAATTGACTCCATGGTGACTGATTTACTAAAGGAGTAAAGCATGTTCACTTGGCAAAGTACAATTTAACTTTGCAAGGGAATTTTCACTTAGTGAATTAAGTGAAGCTGAGCTGACTTCTACCATCCAATCGTGTACAAGCAAAATTCATGTTTTTTTTTTCTTGCATGTGATTGTGAATTCTTTGCAAAGTAAGTTTTTTAGTGCCTTCACTAGGTTTAAGGAAAAATCCCTTGCAAAGTTAAAATCTATTTTATAGCAAACCAATCACACTGACTTGGAACAAATCTCCTAGTCAAGTGTTCTGATACTTTAGTGGACATGTTTTTTCCATATTATGGATTTACTTTGTACTAAAGTAAAGAGTAAAAACGACAGTCCTTCAACTTGAAAAACAAGTATAAAGTTGCATTCACATGTGCATGCTTGCAGTGCCATTAACGGCACCCTAAATGCAGCCAGTAAACGACAAAATGTGCAACAAACACATAGTGCAAAAAACGGACCAAGCTTTATGTCCAAAAAAGGTGCAGAAGTTTCTTTGGTGTCTATATGACCATATAATGTGACCAAATCCCCATATTTTGAATATGTTCAGGTGTTTTGAGCAGCCTTGCATGATCTAAATGTAATTTTTGTATGTGTGCGCTGTAATCGGTTTTGTTCTGTTTGATGGTCTAATAGCAGCACCATCTTGAATGTAAACGCATTTTCAGGGTGTTCTCCCCAAGTATGTTGTTTGTCTTTGGTGTCTTTGTCACACGTAGGGCAGTCCAGTCAAAAAAAATGTGGCAGTGTGAATGGGGTTTTTAAGTGTTACTAAACCCAGGACCCTGCATTCATATCTGATCTCCCACAGTACACAGAACTTGGAAATGCAATTATTTTAGTAAATTTAAACTGCTAAATACCTTTTCTCACCAGCCGCAAATAAGTGTCTTGTGACTTCTACCTGTGTCTGGCTGAGCACTGGTTAAAGCTTGTAGGAGAAGTTTTCATTCTCCTTTGACTGTCCTATGAGGCTGCACAAATCCTGACTTTGGCCCTGTGCTGAACACATGCACCCCCCCAAAAAAAAACCAAAAAATATCTAGCAACACACACCAAACTGAGCATGTGCAGAGTGCCTCCAAGGCTCTGCACTATCAGCAGATGGATTGGGGGCTGTGGAAGAGGGGAGGATCAGAGAAGACAGGATCAAACAGCCCTTTTACACAATGCAGAGGATTAACCCCTTAGGTTCCACAGTGAGCATAACAAGCATGCTTTACTACATATACAGACTGATTTTGCTGTTGTGGGTTTAGTAAAACTTGGTATATGCCTAGCCTAACAGGTTAACAACATCTAAAACTGAACTCCAGGCAAATATACACAGATTAAACACATATTAAACACATATATTGTATAAGAGCCATTTACCTACTAATGGATTTTAATTTAATTCATTCCTGAGATTTCAAATCCTTCTAGATACCATAGCCAATCTGGAGACATGACTTTTTTTTTTTTTGCTGGAATTAAGTAAAACAACAAGGTCTCCAGTAACTGAACAGTGGGGTTGAAGCAGCAGAATAATGAGCTCATCTCTCTGTCTCTCTACTTTCTCCTCCTGTCAGTATTTTCCTTAAGCACATGAGCACTGCAACACAGCTCATTGGCTACTTGTGCTGATTCTCTCTCTACCAGGCTGAACCCCACTGTAGACTAGTTGCTTTTAAAAATATATGGAATTATTTTTTTATTAAACGTGCATCTGCATGATATAGTAGTTTTCTTTCTGCCTGGAATTCAGCTTTAAATGCAAAATATACCACCCATCTCAGTATTTTTTTTCACACTGTACTTTAACGAGTGGGATTCAAATGTTATTAATAAATGCATTAAATATTAGAAAAATTGGAAATATGTGTGCTGCAAGTTGATATGCATCTTTTACTATGTGTTTATGTTTCACAAGCAGTAACTGGATTTACAAAGCATTTCCTGAGAAGGTACATGCAAAGACTTGTCAAGTAGGAGGGATTATTAGTCTGACTCAACTTTGTTTCTCAGCAGTTGATGAAGAAATTTGCAATGGTTCTTTACAGATAAACAACAATTTTAACCCTGTGTAAGGGTTGAGTACAATGTGCTTGTTTCTGAACTGCTTCCAACACGCAAGTCGATGTGAATGCAAAACCAGCAGAAAGCAAGTCAAAAGCAGCTTACAGCAGCTCAGAAGTGACTCCTTGAGCAACTTAAAGTGGAACTTTAAAGAGCAAAAAAATTAACTGGAAAACTGCATTAAAGTTTTCTTAACTGCCTGTCCACCTTGTACACGGGATGCGTGGGAATTATGTCATCTCGGCCCAGCCAATGCAAATGGCCAAAGATAAGTTCCTATAAAGCACACTGCCCAAAAATGTCAGCGGCCAACAGGAGGCTTTGGGAATTGAAGGTAGAATAGTTCTGTTTTCAAAGCAAATCAAAGCAACTCAAAAACTAGTCAAAAAACTCAGAAGCCACTTTCTTCTGAAAGTATACTGTGCTCTTCTCAAAATGTAATTGGCTGTTTATTATCAAGTTTTGATGCACTATATTAACAACAAAAGTCCTGCGCTGTAAGTGGCAAAAAAGGAACCAAAAAAATCGCCAAACTTGACTGCTGCACTCACCACTGCCCACACACAAGATAATACAAAGCATAAAACAACAAATTAATAAACAATGAAATAAATATGTGTCAATTGATAGATGTGTAAATCAATAATGTGAATAATATTTTAACTGCATGAATGCAAAAACATTTGTGAGATATCAAAAACAAAATGAATAAATAGAAAATAAAACCCACAACGTTCATTAGAAAGTCCAGTGAAAATAAAATGCATCAACAGGATCTCCATATAAGATGAAAAAAGTGCACCCAGATAAAAGAAAAAATAGCCTAAAATCATATGCATAGATTCCTCTTCATAATCAGTGCTGTGCACCAAAACATGTGACACCAGAGCTGCTTGCCAGAATGGTAACTATACCTCAAAATATAGGAGGTCAGCGTTTGCAAAGGAGAGATCCTGACAATGGATGGATAGGTGATGAACCTCTAACTCCACAGTCTGCCACCTAGATGGATAGGATGAATGGATGTAAGCCTCTACTCCCACAGCCTGCCACCTGGATGGATGGATGTAAGCATCCCTCCTTGTAGCCTGCCATCCAGACCAGCACTCTGTAACAGATCATGTCTGGACACTCCACCGTTCAAACATGGCACAGGTAACACATAAAAAAGGAAAGGAAACAGCTCACAGGGGGTTATTTATGAAAGGCAAATCCACTTTGAACTGCAAATGCACTTGAAAGTGCACTGAAAGTGCACTTGTAAGTGCAGTTGCTCTAAATCTAAGGGGTAGATCTGAAATGAGTGGAAGCTCTGCTGATTTTATCATCCAATCATGTGCAAGCTAAAATGCTGTTTTTTATTTCCTTGCATGTCCCCCTCGGATCTACAGCGACTTTATTTCCAAGTGCACTTTCAGTGCACTTTCAAGTGCACTTGCAGTGCAAAGTGGATTTTCCTTCAATAAATAACCCCCATAGTGTAGTAATTAAAATCACATTTATTAGGAACTGGGCATCTACTCACATAAAGGTAGAGTAAAACAGCATATCTACAACACAGCGTCCAATATCATGGCAGGCGTGATGATGTCACCACTGTGACTCTACACGTTTCGTCCAAACGGACATCGTCACTGGGGCAATGGAGATAGCAGTGATAGTTGGCACAGAGAACTAAATAGGCCTATTACACTAAAACATTGCTGTGAACCTCTGCGCTTGTGAATAGAATAAACAATGTGAAAGAAATACTAAGTTAAAATGTGAAGGTTGTGAACCAATCAATAAAATGTAGATATTGGGTGTATAGGCTGCAGCCCCTGTTTTGTTCCCACAATATAAGGAAAATAAAATGTGATGTGGGGCTGCGCAGCCTCACAATATGCAGGTCAAGTCAAATATACAATATGACAGTGAATGCATAAGATATAACAATTCAGTAGTGCAAAATAAATTCCATAGATTCTACATTAAAAATCCAATAAAAAGTGCAAGTACTAATAGTGAATTCAGTGAGTTCATAAAAAAGCTAAAAAAAAGTCCAAGCTTCAAATGTGATATATATCAACCACCTTCCTCTAATTAGATGATAGTAGATAATATAGTGTACTTCCACCTTTGTGCAACACTTCCGTGCTCACAGAACTCTCACCTCATATAGAGCTAATGTAAGCCTTTGAATAATATGCTCAATGGGCTTCCAAGGTACTCCAGCAACCTCCACTTCCAATAGATAAACACCCAGGATAATGTGGCACTGTTTTTTTTAAGACGCTTGTGGTCCCTTTAGACCTCCTCTCAGCAACATCTTAGAATAAAACAAACATGCCTCCCATAGTGTAAAATTGTAAATGGCAACCCTTTATTTTAATTGGAAAGAGTCTGACATTTAAAATGATTAAACAGCGCATATAGTGTTTGTATACTCAGCATTGCATGGTGTCTCACATCACTTATGGTCACGGGCATAGGCGTGCGCAGCCTATTGCATTAGGGTGTGCACCTTAAAACCAAAGCTCAAACACACGTGCGTGTGTGTGTGTGTGTGTGTGTGTGTGTGTGTGTGTATATGTGTGTATATATATTTATATTTTTTTTTGTAAAAATAAATATATATATTACTAATAAGACAAGTAAGACAAGCCAGGGTAAGAATTCATATGGATTGGTTGGCTTTTTTTTGGTGCATCATTTGCCCATTGCCTGCCCTTGCTCAGCGCTGTCTCACTCGCTGTAGTGCTCACCTGAGTCACCTCACCTCGATCTAGAAGCAGGCTGCAGCCACTTGTTTGCCGCTCTCCAGGCTCCCTTAGTCCGCTACTTCCATTCCTTCCAAGGGAGAGAGAGGCCGGAAAGGGGGCGGAGTACAGATGTAAATTACTCCGCTGGCGCCTGTGGGGACCTGCAGCCGGAACTATAGAAGCTGCATCGGCAAAGGCGGCTGGCTTACTCCACGGCTGAGGTCCTAGTTCTCCTAGTTCCTTGCTCAAACACCTCCCACTTGCAGCACAGCTGTTTTTACCGGCCCCAGTGGTGGTGACTGAGTTAAACAGGGACAGGACAGATGTTGCAGGCATTTAGCACTAACAAAACTTGTGAAACACAGACAGGGCACAGGGATGATTAGGGCAGGGGCGTACCTAGAGCATTTGGCACCCGGGGCGGATCCTATATCTGGCACCCCCCCAACTTAAAATTTAAAAACACCCGACGGTGTCACCGTCACCGACGGTGATGGTGTGATGTCACTTCTGGGTTTCTACAGCGTAGACCCAATCAAAGGCAAATCTTGCTTTGTTTGGGTCTCCTGGTGGGATGGGAGACCTGGGTGGAGCAGTGGGATGCAGGGGGGACGTCCCCTCCCGCTCCCTGTAATAACAGCCAATGCTGTTCATCCATGGCAGCCAGTGACAAAAGATGGGACAGGCAAGAGCCGTCAGTCACTCAGGTGTGAGCAGATCCCACATTTTATTTTTGGACAGATCGTGGTCAGGGAAGTGGAGAGCTGGACTGGAGCTGCTATTAGGAAGACATCAGAGTGAGATGGGGAGACAGCTGACAATACAAAGTATGGCCCATACTTTGCATTATCTGCTGTCCCCAGGGACAGATCCGATCCAGAGATCCCACTGTATGGCGATCTCTGTATCGGATCTGTCCCTGGGGACAGCAAACAATGGTATCATTGGCATTGATGATTTGATTTGGATTTTAAAACTGACCTGCTGACACGGTGTGTTGCTTGCTGGACCATGGATGGGATCTGATGCCCGCAGGGAAGATGCTGCTTGCTGGATGGATCTGATGGCTGCAAGATGTGGGTGTAGGTCAATGTCTGTTTACAGCTGGGCTGCAGACACCCCCCCCCCCTTATCAGACCAGCTCATCTACTATGCCTGGGTGGTGAACACAATGACACCATCCCCCCCATCAGCTCAGCTACTATGGGTGGGTGGGGTGGTGGACACAGCAACACCCCCCCATCAGCTCAGCTACTATGGGTCAGTGGGGTGGTGGACACAGCAACACCACCCCCCCATCAGTTCAGCTACTATAGGTGGGGTGATGGTGGACACAGCAACAACACCCACCCATCAGTTTAGTTACTATAGGTGGGGTTATGGTGGACACAGCAACAACACCCTCCCCATCAGCTCAGCTACTATAGGTGGATGGGGTGGTGGACACAGCAACACCACCCCCCCCATCAGTTCAGCTACTATAGGTGGGGGTGGTGGACACAGCAACACTACCCCCCCATCAGGTCAGCTACTATAGATGGGGGGGTGGTGGACACAGCAACACCCCTCCATCAGCTCAGCTACTATAGGTGGGTGGGGTGGTGGACACAGCAACACCACCCCCCCATCAGATCAGCTATTATAGGTCGGTGGGGTGGTGAACACAGCAACACTCCCCCAATCAGCTCAGCTACTATAGGTGGGTGGGGTGTTGGACACAGCAACCCCCCCATCAGTTCAGTTACTATGGGTGGGTGGGGTGGTGGACACAGCAACACCACCCCCCATCAGTTCAGCTACTATAGGTGGGGTGATGGTGGACACAGCAACAACACCCACCCATCAGTTTAGTTACTATAGGTGGGGTGATGGTGGACACAGCAACAACACCCTCCCCATCAGCTCAGCTACTATAGGTGGGTGGGGTGGTGGACACAGCAACACCACCCCCCCCCAATCAGTTCAGCTACTATAGGTGGGGGGGGTGGTGGACACAGCAACACCACCCCCCCTTTAGGTCACCTACTATAGGTGGGGGGGGGGTGGACACAGCAACACCACCCCCGTCCAATCAGGTCAGCTACTATAGGTGGGGGGTGGTGGACACAGCAACACTACCCCCCCATGAGGTCAGCTACTATAGGTGGGGGGGTGGTGGACACAGCAACACCCCCCCATCAGCTCAGCTACTATAGGTGGGTGGGGTGGTGGACACAGCAACACCCCTCCATCGGGTCAGCTACTATAGGTGGGTGGGTTGGTGGACACAGTGACACCACCCTCCCCATCAGCTCAGCTACTATAGGTGGGTGGGGTGGTGGACACAGCAACACCACCCCCCCAATCAGTTCAGCTACTATAGGTGGGGGGGTGGTGGACACAGCAACACCACCCCCCCTTTAGGTCAGCTACTATAGGTGGGGGGGTGGTGGACACAGCAACACCACCCCCCATCCAATCAGGTCAGCTACTATAGGTGGGGGGTGGTGGACACAGCAACACTACCCCCCATCAGGTCAGCTACTATAGGTGGGGGGGTTGGTGGACACAGTGACACCACCCCCCCATCAGGTCAGCTACTATAGGTGGGTGGGTTGGTGGACACAGCAACACCCCCCATCAGGTCAGCTACTATAGGTGGGGGGGTGGTGGACACAGCAACACCACCCCCCCATCAGGTCAGCTACTATAGGTGGGTGGGGTGGTGGACACAGCAACACCACCCCCCATCAGCTCAGCTACTATAGGTGGGTGGGGTGGTGGACACAGCAACCCCCCCTATCATCTCAGCTACTATAGGTGGGGGGGGTGGGCACAGCAACACCACCCCCGTCCAATCAGGTCAGCTACTATAGGTGGGGGGGTGGTGGACACTGCAACACCCCCCCATCAGTTCAGCTACTATAGGTGGGGGAGTGGTGGACACAGCAACACCCCCCCATCAGTTCAGCTACTATAGGTGGGTGGGGTGGTGGACACAGCAACACCACCCCCCCATGTCAGTTACACTATCCTAGGCTGATTGGTTGCGGACACAGCAACACACCCCCCCCCCCCCCCCTTTCTCTGTTATCAGACCAGCAGGACAGACATAAACACCTCTCCCCTTTCTCACACCTCAGGTCACACATCAGCTCACATCCACTGGGCGGCTGTGGTGGATATCATGCTTGCCAACACACACACACCTTTATCACCAGGCTGTCAGATAAGGGTACTCACCGAGGCCGAGATGCTGAGAGCGGTAACCTCTTGCGACTAAGCGCACTCCGCTCCTGGAGATGGTACAGGGGGTGAAGGGCACAAAGAGGCACGAGTCACCAGCAGGCTGGGCAGGTCTTGCGTGAAGGTCACCGGCAGGGAGACAGCTGTGCAGGACTGGAAGATGCTGAAGCTCAAGAAGGAGGATGAACAGCTGATCCAAAAACAGGCCGGGGCTCAAACACCGTTGACTAGTGAGAGTCTCTAGATAGGCAAACAGTCTAGTGCAAAAGACTGTTAGCAGGTCTGTCAGCAGGCTGATGACTTAGTACTGAAGATTGATAGCAAAGTCCGTAAAATAGGCCGAGGGTCAAACACAGGTAACTGGAAGCAAGGTCTGTGAGCAAGCCAGGGGTCGAGCACTAAAGACAGTAGCAAAGTCCAGGAGCAGGCCGAGGGTCAATCACTGGAGACAGGAAGCAATATCCGTAGACAGGCCGAGGGTCAAACACAGTAAGCAAGTGGAGAAGTCCGGGAGGCAAGCCGAGGGTCAGATGCAGGTAGAGATCAGAACAGGTCAAGGTCAATCCGGGTCACAACAGGTAATCAAGAATCAGGATACAAGTAGGAAACACACGGGGAGCTGAAAGACAAACCAGCAATCTGGTCATGGCACAGAGTGGCTTTTATAGGTCAGTGGGAGGCTCATGTTGTGCGTGCTATTGCGTACGCGCGTTCACCGTTCCGCTGAATCGCACACGCACATTAGCCGTTTCACTGAAGTGCACACAAACATTAGCCGTTTAGCCGAATTGCGCACGCGCATTAGCCGTTTCGCTGTATTGTGCCCAGGGATGCAACGGAATGTCGCTCTACCGCGCATGTGCAAAGGAAGGCAGCGATATTGGCGAGACTGGTACTTGCCTCTTTCCTGACACAGGCACTCAGCTCACCTTGGGCTCTCAGCTAGGGAAGTCTGGGACTCCGGAGGACTGTGGTCTGTGTAACAGCAGCCGCGCTGCCCAATGCGGAGAACATGCCTGGCTCTGTAGCAAAGCAGTGGTGGATGGAGCTAGAGCAGGAAGAAAACAGTGACCAGACAAACCAGGCTAAGTGCGGCCGCGGCACTGGGGGCAGGGCCGGATTTCTGACAAGGCCACCGAGGCCAGGCCTCGGGGCGGCAGTAGAGCAGGGGCGGCGCCAAAGCCGCCCCCCCCGCCGCATGAAACCCCCCCCGATCTGTCCCCACGAGTCCCGGCTCCCACGGCTGCTTCCCTGCACAAACATAGCCCCCGGCGCTGCGGCGCTGTGGCCTGTAGATACAATAGCGTGCACTGACTTGCTAGTAGGGGCGGACTTGGCCAGGGGGAGGGAGCAAATGATGCCCCCATTAAATGACCGGCGGTGACTGGCCAGACCGGGTGTATGTCGTTCCACTGACTGAGGCGGAGCCTAATGCTCCGCCTACCCTCCTCTGCGTGACACATCCCTATCCATGTTCTCCTTGTCCCGGGGGGCGGGGTCTCGGGGTCTCTCTCTGTCACTGTAGGAGGAAACAAAAGAGGAGGATGATGGGAACCCCCGCAAGTGGTAGCCAGGACAGCAGGTAAGTTGAGTTTATTTTTGTAAGTGGCAGTGCTCACTGCTCATCTTAGATTAAATGCAATTTTTCAGAGCATATTGCAATAAAGTGATCCATGCATGCTCAAACCCATTAAACTGTCCACATTCAGTGAAAGTTCATGTACTGCAAACTTTGCAGTACATGAACTTTCACTGAATGTGGACTGTTTAATAAGTTTGCATAGGTTCCATCATGCATGGAGCACTTTGCAGTACATGATTTTTCACTGAATGTGGTGGACTGTCTAATAAGTTTGCATAGATTCCTGTAGAGTCCCATAGATTTATGATAGGCGGCACTGATGGGCACTGATAGGCGGCACTGGTGAGCTGCACTGATGAGCACTGATAGGCGGCACTGGTAGGCTGCACTGATGGGCACTGGTAGGCTGCACTGATAGGCTGAACTAATGAGCACTGATAGGTGGCACTGATGGGCACTAATAGGCGGCACTGGTAGGCTGCACTGATGGGCACTGATAGGCGGCACTGATGGGCACTGATAGGCGGCACTGATGGGCACTGATAGGCAGCACTGATGGGCACTGATAGGCGGCACTGATGGGCACTGATAGGCGGCACTAATGAGCACTGGTAGGCTGCACTGATGGGCACTGGTAGGCGGCACTGATGGGCTGCACTAATGAGCACTGATAGGCGATACTGGTAGGCTGCACTGATGGGCACTGGTAAGCTGCACTGATAGGCTGCACTAATGAGCACTGATAGGCGGCACTGATAGGCAGCACTGATGGGCACTAATAGGTGGCACTGATAGGCGACACTGGTAGGCTGCACTGATGGGCACTGGTAGGCTGCACTGATGGGCACTGGTAGGCTGCACTGATAGGCGGCACTGATGGGCACTAATAGGCGGCACTGGTAGGTTGCACTGATGAGCACTGATAGGCGGCACTGGTAGGCTGCACTGATGGGCACTGGTAGGCTGCACTGATAGGCTGAACTAATGAGCACTGATAGGCGGCACTGATGAGCACTGATACGCGGCACTGATAGGCGACACTGGTAGGCTGCACTGATGGGCACTGGTAGGCTGCACTGATGGGCACTGGTAGGCTGCACTGATAGGCTGCACTGATAAGCAGCACTGATGGGCACTAATAGGCGGCACTGATAGGCGGCACTGGTAGGCTGCACTGATGGGCACTGGTAGGCTGCACTGATAGGCTGAACTAATGAGCACTGATAGGCGGCACTGATGGGCACTGATGAGGCTGCACTGATGGGTATATGATATACTGATATGCTTTATATACATATATATGCTGATATACTGATATGCTTTATGTTGATATTGTTGAAGATGTTGTTGATATTTATTTTGGAACTTAATTCTGCATAAAACATTTAATAGTGTAATTTCATGAGATATGTTTAGGTGTGAGGTGTGTTTAGGGGAGGGGCGGGGCAGGGCAGGGTTTGGGTGGGCCAAGTGGTGGTGAGTAACTCTTAAGGCCTGGCTAGTGGCTAAGGACTTTTAGCCCTGCATTGTACATTCACATCAGACCCTGTCCTCAAAGAGCTTACAATCTAAAGTCCCTAACTGACATTCATACATACACATGGTAGGGGCAACAACCTGGAATCTAGTAGGTTAGTGAAAGCATCTTCATTTTCCTGTGAAGTTATACTGTATACTGCTGATTACCTGGCACTTTTACACACACAGCCATATATGTATGAGTGTACAATGGATAGTCTCTGATCATCTCCTGTAATGTGTCCCCAGTCTCTGACCATCTCCTGTAATGTGTCTGCAGTCTCTGATAATCTCCTGTACCAAGTCTGCAGTCTCTGATCATCTCCTGTAATGTGTTTGCAGTCTCTGACCATCTCCTGTACCATGTCCCCAGTCTCTGACCATCTCCTGTACCATGTCCTCAGTCTCTGACCATCTCTTGTACCATGTCCCCAGTCTCTGACCATCTCCTGTACTATGTCCCCAGTCTCTGACCATCTCCTGTACCATGTCCCCAGTCTCTGACCATCTCTTGTACCATGTCCCTAGTCTCTGACCATCTCTTGTACCATGTCCCCAGTCTCTGACCATCTCCTGTACTATGTCCCCAGTCTCTGACCATCTCCTGTACCATGTCCCCAGTCTCTGACCATCTCTTGTACCATGTCCCCAGTCTCTGACCATCTCCTGTACCATGTCCCCAGTCTCTGACCATCTCCTGTAATGTGTCTGCAGTCTCTGATAATCTCCTGTAATGTGTCTGCAGTCTCTGATCATCTCCTGTAATGTGTCTGCAGTCTCTGACCATCTCCTGTACCATGTCCCCAGTCTCTGACCATCTCTTGTACCATGTCCCCAGTCTCTCACCATCTCCTGTACCATGTCCACAGTCTCTGACCATCTCCTGTACCATGTCTCCAGTCTCTGACCATCTCCTGTACCATGTCCCCAGTCTCTGACCATCTCCTGTACCATGTCCCCAGTCTCTGACCATCTCCTGTACCACGTCTCCAGTCTCTGACCATCTCCTGTACCATGTCCCCAGTCTCTGACCATCTCTTGTACCATGTCCCCAGTCTCTGACCATCTCCTGTACCATGTCCCCAGTCTCTGACCATCTCCTGTACCATGTCCCCAGTCTCTGAAATCTCCTGTACCATGTCCCCAGTCTCTGACCATCTCCTGTGTAAAAATATTTTTAAAAACAGTCACTTTCGGTATTGGTGCTGTTTCGGTATCGGTTTCAGTTTTCGGCATCTTGTATTTTTCATTTTCGGTATCGGTTTCGGTACCAAAAAACCCATTCGGTGCATCCCTAGTTTTTTCACCTTAATGCATTGGATGCATCAAGGTGAAAAAAAAAGCCCAACTGTATTGATCCCTTCACATGTCCCTTCACTAGCCAAGGATCTGCCCCCTTTGTATATTGTATGTTAGAAACTTAGAGGCTGTTATTTAAATAGTGTGAACATTTTTAAATGCCAAAGTAAGTGAAAGATTAGGTGTCATTAACAAAAGACTATTTTCTTGATTTAGAAAAAACTCTAATATGTCAGAGAAAAGACAAAAATTGAGTGGTCATGGCTACTGCCAAAATGCAAAGGAAAGAGCTGAACGTATAAAAGAAGAGCTCAAGCACATGCCAAAAATACAAAGTTTTTTCTCTAACAGAGGCACTGCTGGAGGTTCTGTACCTGTGGAGACTGAACAGGTGGCAGAAGGGCAGCAGTACATAGAAGACAATACCACTGAGCCTGTTGCAACTTCTGAAATAATTTATTCTAATGAAGAAGCCAATATTGATTTGGTATTTTCTCCTGATCCTGTGGATTGGGATAGGAATAGTGAAAAGCTGAAGGACTATTTGGCTATAAATGGCATAACTCAAAATAAAAATACAGACTTTTCCTTATCGGCTCGCAAATATTCTGATCGGACCCGGTCATTCTCCAATTTCTTGTTTAAACGCAAACTGCAGAATGGAGAACTGTATGAGAGAACCTGGCTGGTATACTCTGAGAAAGCAAAAGCTGTTTTTTGTGCCCCTTGTCATGTTTTTTGTTGTTCATCTGCTAAATGTCAGCTGGCTCAAGAAGGATTTAGTGATTGGAAGAATGCTTCTGTTCGCCTAAGAGAACACGAAGACTCTGAGCAACATAAAACATGTTTTATGAAATTAAAAAACAGGAACGCTGCATGTGGCAAAATGGATAACATGCTAATTTTGCAACAAAACAAAGAAAGAGAGTACTGGAGAAATGTCCTCAGGCGTGTTGTTGCGGTTGTGAAGGCTTTATCTTCTCATGGATTGGCATTTAGAGGCACAGATGAAATTTTTGGCTCTCATACAAATGGTAACTATCTAATGTTACTTGAACTCATTACTGAGTTTGATCCCTTCATGGATGAGCACATTAAGCGCTATGGCAATGCTGGCTCTGGCACAGCATCTTATCTGTCCAAAACTGTTTGCTATGAGTTCATTGAAATATTGGCAGTCAGACTGTTAGATGCAATAATTGTCGAGGTGAAGGATGCTAAATATTACTCAATAAGCGTGGATTCAACCCCAGATGTTTCTCACGTGGATCAGCTAGCCTTCATTATACGATATGTGAATGACGAGGGTGTGCCAGTGGAACGATTTATAAAGTTCATACCACATATTGGCCACAAAGCTCAAAGTTTATTTAAAGCTGTAAGTGATACACTAGAATTTCACCAACTTGACCTTCAGAATTGCAGAGGTCAGTCATACAATAATGCTAGCAATATGGCTGGCCCATATTCTGGACTTCAGGTTCGTTTTAAAGAACTAAATCCACTAGCTACATATATACCATGCAATGCACATTCCCTGAACCTTGTAGGAACATGTACTGCAGAAAGCTGCGTAGAAGCAGTATCATTCTTTGGAGTCATCCAACAGCTGTATAATTTTTTTTTCTGGCTCTACCAGTAGGTGAGAAGTCTTAACTTCCCATTTAAATGCCAAGTCCACAGTTAAAAATCTGTCTGTCACAAGATGGTCAGCACGCAGTGATGCATGTCGTACTCTGAGGAAATCATGGACAGAAATTATTGAAGCCCTGGAAGCAATAGAGGATGATGACTCTCAAAGCCCAGTGACAAGAAGTGAGGCTGCAGCACTTCTAAGAAGTCTGAATTGTCTGGAGACCGCCTTCATGACAGTATTTTGGAACAGCATTTTGGAACCTTTTAATGCAACAAACAAACGATTGCAGAGTGCTGATATAGACATTTCAGCAGTTGTGAAGCTCTATGGGGCACTTCTCCACCTCATGCAAAGCTATAGAAATGAGTTTGAAAGGTTTGAATCAGAAGCCAAAGAACTCTCTGGCCTTGACCATTTCAAAACCGCCTGCGCTAGAGCTAGAAAAAAAAATTTTCCATTTGATGTAAGTCAAGAAGGAGACGTACAGTTAAATGCTATAGACCATTTCAGGGTAAACACGTTCTTTGCAATTCTTGACAAATTAAACAGTGAGCTGCAAAGAAGATCTGAGGCTTATGAACAAGTCTACAACAAGTTTCATTTTCTTGAAAAGCTTACTACACTAGCAACCAGTGATATACAATCCCAGGCTTCCAACCTATGTAACAGCTATTCTGATGATTTGGAAACATCACTTCCTGATGAATGTCTGCACCTTTGTTCTTACTTGAAAAATATTGATAAAGGTGAAGCTTCAATTTCAGAGCTCTACAAAACATTCAAAGCAGAAAAATTGCAGGTTATTTAGCCTAATATTGATATACAGTAGCAATGCGTATTTATCTTTGCACTCTGGTTACTAACTGTTCAGCAGAACGATCTTTTTCATGTCTGAAATGAGTAAAGAACTATTTAAGATCATCTTTGGGTCAAGAAAGACTGAACAGTTTAGCTTTACTTGCCACTGAGTCAGAACTCTTAAATACTTTCTCCTACGAAGATATTATTGATGAGTTTGCTAAAAGAAAAGTTAGAACTAAAAAAATTGTAAAATTGTAGGGGGTTTCTTACTGCTATAATCTTTAATTAAAAGCCAGTTATTTTCAGTGTTCTCGTGTGTGGAGATATGTTTTTAATTGATCTATTGTAGCAGTCATCGATAAAGGACGAGAATGGTGTGTGTGTGTGTTTGTGCGGGGGAGGCGGCATTGAAGGACCCGGCCTTGGGGCAGCAAAGGGAGTAAATCCGGGCCTGACTGGGGGTGTTTGAGCTGATAAAAAAAACAACCAAAGGGAGCAGCCAGAGCCAGGACACTCGCCACCCTCTCGCTGGATGGTGTCAGTGTCACCGACCCAGGTGCGGAGCGCACCTCCATAGTAACGCCACTGACACCCCCCTTCCGATGTGTGGCACCCGGGGCGGTCCGCCCCCCCCATTGGTACGCCCCTGGATTAGGGTGTGCTTGGGCACACCCGGCACACCCCGTGGGCACGCCTATGGTCACGGGGCCCTATGCATTGTGTCACATCATGTAACTTCATCAAGGGACTGCATCACGTGACGCAACGCGTAAGGCCCCCATGATCAGAAGTGATGCTGATTTTTTTGTTCAGCTTGCAGCACGGATGGATAAGTCTACCACTGTGCCTATTATATTATGGCATATGGCTGCCAGAATGCCTGAAAGGCGGCAGCATCTGATTGGAGGCAACCATTGTTTGGCTAAAAATTTTCCATCCAGCTCTTTTTTAATCAAAAGATGTCAAGCGGCAGGAAGCCGAGAGGGCCACCCACGTAGCGAATTATTACCAATTCATTATAAATATGATAATGTGTGGCCAGCTTTACCATTAAATTACAACATGGTTTGCATTCCAGTAACCTTCTACACATTGAGTTTTGTTCTCTGTGCAATAAAATCTGAGCTGTAAGACCCCATTCCTGTAGAATAAGAGACTTATCTTTTTTTTAGCCTATAGAGCCATATGTGAAGTGAAGGGGGGGAGGGGTCATTGCTCACACATATACATCTTCTGCATGTATACCACTTCCAACACCACAGGGGTCATCCGGGCCACATAATTAGTGACTGCCCCTAAGCTGCATCCTGCAGCACCCAAGGGGTCTTTGAGCAGGGGCATATGAGACTCAGGCTCATCCTCCTCAGTCACAAACAAGCTTTTTTAAGGTAGACATACAGATCCTTAAATTATCCAAGAAAAAAAAACACACATAAAAAAAAATAGGTTTTCACTTTATTTAAATTATTTTTGTGCCTCCTTAATTATCATCAACATTTAAATGATTGATTATTTACATATATTATAGTTGAGCTATTAGTCTAGCAATAACAAGTGTTAAGAGTGTAAAGGAGAACCTTGTGCCAAATGTTCAAAAATAAATTATCTAAAATTTATTAAAAAAATACATATAGCTGCTCCCCAAAAAACTGGACTAACCACTGTGCACATTGGAAAATGGGTGATAGGGGGCGCTAAATAAATGTAATGTGTACACTGTAATAAGACAATGGGGGTTATTTACGAAAGGTAAATCCACTTTGCCCTACAAGTGCACTGCAAGTTCACTTGGAAGTGCAGTCGCTGCAGATCTGAGGGGAAGATCTGAAATGAGGGGAAACTCTGCTGATTTTATCATCCATTCATGTACAAGCAAAAATGCTGTTTTATATTTTCCTTGCATGTCCCCCTCAGATCTACAGCGACTGCACATCCAAGTGCATTTTGCAGTGTACTTGTAGTGCAAAGTGGATTTGCCTTTCGTAAATAACCCCGATATATCATGGAATAAAGTGAACATGTGCATAAAGTGCAACAAATTTAACCACTTGTAGTAGACCTATACATTTAGTGCACCAAAAAAATTAAACCAATAGGTGAATTATACAGTCCATAACATTCGCTGTTGTATCTTGATGGTTGACCCACGGAGAGAAAAAAAGGGGAATTCCTTCAACGCTTGCAATTCAGATACACCCAAAGTGCTCAAACATAAAATCTGCTCACCAGATGGACTTGACCTCTTTAACCTCCCTGGCGGTTTTCCCGAGTGTGGCTCGGGGTTAAAATTCAGTACCATTAGCGGTAACCCCGAGCCACACTCGGGATCGCATTGCAGGATCCTGGGGCGGCGTTACTTACCTTGTCCCCGGGATCCTGCGATGTCCCCCGCAGTGTCCGAGGGCTCCGTCCTCCTCCGAAGCCTCTCCGTGCCAGGCTCCGTTCCCTGCGAGCGGCGCGACGCACGGGGGCGGAGCCTGGCGGCAAATTCAAAAAACTGTCAAAATCATAACACATACAGTACTGTAATCTTACAGATTACAGTACTGTATGAAATGATTTCACATCCCTTTTGTCCCCAGTGCTCTGGCCCATGCCCTGCATGCAGTTTTACATGATATACACTGTTCTTTCTGCCTGGAAACTGGAGATTGTCCATAGCAACCAAAAAGTGTCCCTTTACGTCAAAAGTGGCTTTAGACCAGCTAGAAAACAGCGATAATAAATTAGAACACTTGCAGAATTGAGCGATAGTGAATTGTGGGGAAATTTATTTTATTACTATTTTTTAAAATTTTTTTTAATTATTTATTTTTATTTATTATATTATAATTTATGTTTTTGTGTTTCAAACTTTATCATACCCGGGATATCTACTAGACTCTGGTTTGGACAGATTTAAGTGTGTTATTGTTAAGATTTACAGACCTACAATATAAAACGCCAAATTTCCATGCAAAATAATGGTACAGCTTTCAGCACCTAAAATCCGAAATAATCATACCGCCAGGGAGGTTAATAAAAAAAAGATCTAATGCACTGTTTGGGAAATCCTGATTGGATGCCCTGAGCCAGTGGATGGATCTTCTATGCTGTAACCTCCTCTCCACCAAAATGTCCCATATAAAAGACAAAGGAACAGTGCATAGCGCAATCCTGTTTTATTTAAAAGTCACACATACAGGAGATTTCCTGCTTACATTTGATGGTGCCTTGTCCTGGCACTGAGGATAGCCTGCAATATTAATATATAGAGTCACTTCAGGTCACGTCACTTCCAGGTCCCAGCTTCAGGTTTCTCTCTCGCAGGAGTGGAACGCACATCAGCTTTGTATGTGAGCCTAGCGGCGAGCGGCTCCCATATAATATGGACACTCACATGTCCATAATAAAAGCGCTTGTATCGAGCTCTGTCATTGCGTTATGCTACAATTTTGATATAAGCGCTTTTATTATGGACATGTGAGTGTTCTTGACCTTTACAATAAACGTCATACTTTGTGGAACCTTTTTTGTTTCTCCTGGACACCTTGTTACACCTAGAGGCAACGTTTGCTTTTCGTTGACCATTGTTGATCTCATTGGGATCCAGCCGCTATGAGATCTGGGGGATTTGCTTTTCGTTGACCATTGTTGATCTCATTGGGATCCAGCCGTTACGAGATCTGAGGGATCGCTTTTCACCGCGGTCAACGCAGAGTGGCATTGAAGCTCCTCTTCATTGGTGTGGGTACACCTTTAGCTCATTGGTTACATGCATTGTTGAGCCCACTTGTTCTGGTAAGCCTTCACCTGAGTGGTGGATATCTCTTACTTCATGTGATCATCTGTGCCGGCATTGGGATTTCACTTTTCCTCCTTGGATCACTATATGAACTCTTTTCATGTTAATTTATTGCGTGATCTTTTTCTTCACCAATATTATTTTTCTCCTTTTTTTATTTTTTTGCACATTGCACTTATTGCTGTTTTTTGGACCCTTTATGCATTTACTGTTGTTTATATATGTGTATGCACTATATTTGAAGTGTATCATTGCTCATTTGTCCATTTTTGATTTTTGTATTTCTGCTGCAAAGCAGTCCATACATTTCCCATTTGCCCTCCATACACTTATACCAATAAGTGTTTTACCATCAGCCCAGGGCTTTCCTTAGTAGTACCATGTTCATTCCATAGGTACATTGTTTCCTCACTAGCGCTGCACTTAATACCTTTTTATATACTACACAATTTGTCCATTGTTGTGCTAGCTGCTATACTAAGTTGGGGTACTAGCGCAGTATTTTTCCCTCTTTTTCTACTTATCTGCTAGCAGTCTTCTGTAGAATGTACACCTTGCTGTGCATTTGCAGCTCAGTTTTCATTCCTAGCACAGTACCAGTGTGTGGGGCGTATCCTTGCTGACTACACCAAGTTGTGGGTGGGGCTTATTCACCCTCCATGTGGGGGTACCTTTCATGTGTGCGCGCTCAACAAAGCCTGGGACCAGGCGGCCACGTGCATGTAAAAGTTAAACATTATGGCCCCTTTCAGATGAAGTGGATTCGTCCAAGCAGATCCATCTGCTCAGCGGGGGATCTCTCTGCTGATCCCCACTGAGCAGGCGAATGACAGGTCGGATGACAGGTGGACACAGCCTGCTCTCCACTATGGCATGGTCATGCAGTCCATTTCCATCCGATTGTCATTTCATTCGATACGATACGTACATTTTTAGAGGATTTTATAAGATCGGATGCTCGGCAGGTGTCAGCAAACACATGTCCGCTGACTTCCGCCACCCAATAGAGAACAATGGCTGGTCCGATCGCAGTGTGCGCAGTGGAACTAAACATACAGAGACCCTCCGTGAAGTGTCCTATCCCATTTCCCTACACCATGATTGTATGTTGCATTTAGGAGGGACACTGATGAGCGGTGCCCTCTCCTGCACTCCACAACAAACCTCTGTCACCTTACTACCAGTGACAAAATGGGGTCCTGCCAGCACTAGTGCAGACCTCATATGTGCTCAGCCTTAACTCCTTCACTCTCCTGTACCTTACAGGTAGGTATATTTATTATTATTATTATACACGATTTATATAGCGCCAACAGTTTACGCAGCGCTTTACAATATATAGGGTGTCCATACCGCAGGTTTGGTCCCAGTTACTTTGGGGGAACCGACTGCTAGGGAGGGAGCCAGATCATTGACCCTCTCACAACTGGAGGATCAGTCACCTTTGCCAGGTACCACGCTTTATGACTGGCCGCTATACACTTCCCACCACTTCCTGGTTACACGTGGCAACTGCTCTCCAACTCCAACTCTGCTGCCGAGTTAACATTTTGTAGTGGCCTTGCTTCATACCCCATGTGTGCTTCACAGGCACTGTTCCTTTGATACACCATAAACCACCATGCACCCATTTGAATAATTTTAGACCAGGCTTAGAACAGTTAATGAAACTTTACTGAGCATTCAGCAGCACAGTTCAACAGCACAGCACAGATGAAACAAATTCCAGCCCTAACTACTAATGCAGAATGCCCAGGTTCATACCCTCCAGTGAAGCAGAGTCCATTCAGCAAGAGTCCAGTAATGGTAGGCCCGGGAAAGAGTCTAGACACAGTAACCCATTCCCATCCTGGGCAGCCTGTAACTGTATATATAACTAAACAGTAAAATGAATTCAACAGCAGAAGTACATTCAATGACAACCCACAAGCACCTGCTTACAATTGTTGCAGGATGAATGAACTCCCACGCATGTGTGAAAGTTATAGGGTTGCCACCTCATCCCTTTAAAACCGAACACATTTTAATCACAAGGGCTCTCTGGCTGATTAAGATGGTAATTAAACGTACTTGGTGCATTATTGGCATTAAATTAGCCCCAGAACCTTTAATTCATATGTGCTCAGGTTTAAAGGGATGAGGTGGCAACCCTAGAGAGTTGCATCATCTCGCACTGGCCAATCATGTTGGCCAAAGACTTGGCACCCAGAAAAAGACCGAAGAAGACCGGGGCCTTATGGGCATTAGACCATTGGAGCACAGGTACGTATTGTGAACTTTCGTTCTGTTTTCATTGCATACTGTATGTAAACTATTCTTTCTTTCTTGGGGCAACTTGTTTCAGCATCCTCAATTTAAAATTTCTTGGTTTCTTGCTAAAATTCTTGAGTAAGATTGCATTTTCTCTGACAGAAAGTGGAATTATACTGCACTCCAAACAGCCAGCATTAAATTATTCATAGCTGATAGGGAAAGGCTTTGTACTATCTATCTCATCACAGGAAAATGCTTACAATTAGCAAAACAGCATTTAAATAAAGAAAATTAGCTGCTTTCCTGTCCACTTCCCTGTCAAGAATCTTCTTAGTCATAAAATGAATAAACCTGGTTTCCTGCTTGGCAAGCTTAAAAACAAATAGTTTGTAAGTATTAAAAAAATCTACACTAATAAATAATGGGCTGACTGAAAAATATTTAAATAATGTTTAAAATTGTTCTTATAATGATGTTTATTTTAACCCAAAAACTTCACTCTAACAAAGGTCATGTAATAAGAGTGCTGGGCTATTTCCCCGTAATCATGTTTTTACTGCAATATTTACCTTGAAAATGGTTTGTTTGGTTTGTTTGACTCCTCATTGTTGCATGCTTGATGTTTCATATTTCTATTATCAGGGCCTATGCATCAACCTCAAAACAGAAGCAGTTCATGTGTATCACTTTGGATCCTATCCAAATTTGCACCTGATTCAATTTTTTTTTTCATGAATGCTTGTTACAAATAGTAGTACCTAGTGCTAATTTATAATTACAATGACTGGACCCTTTGAGGAAAGCAGCATTATATTTAACGGTTCTTCGATGGTTCCGTTTGAGAAACCTCATTTCACACAGAGCTCTTGGCGCCAATCCATTTCTAGTTATGTGGAATACTGTAGTGTGTCCCCTGCTGCCCATCGTAGCGCCTCCTGCCCTTTCCTTTGCCACTACTATGTCCTGCATCAGAGGCACGATACATTTTTTTCTCGGTTTCTCAGATTCTAAGATAGTTTCGTTGAATAGACATTCAAAGAATGAAAAAAACTTCGGAAGCACCTTAGGGCTTCCAGACGATAAGAACACGGCAATGCATGCAGTGCACTGCATTCAGTTGTGGATGTGGCAAAATAGCGCTAACGGTGGGCTTAAAAGTTAAGCTTATGTACAGAATGCAGGAGTCAGGTGAATGTATTGTATGACTGCAGGGTCAGATGTATGCAGTCTACTAAGTGCTGGGGCCCAGTGTATGTAATGTACTGCAGGTGAACTAGAAGGATTCAACAGTAGTGAATGAATACGTTTATTACTAAATACACATATCATAATCAGCAAATGTTTACAGCCTTGGAGACTTTTTGGTACTTGATAAGCTCAGATGAAATAATACAGTAGGTAAATATATGAGATCTTGTCTGGAGGTGGTTTATATGGCGTAGTCCTGTACATCTTTGAAGGATAGTTCAGTAAAAATTATGTAGCACTACCTCCGTAGGAGTTGTTGATGTCTGGGTTCCCCGCTGCTGCACACAGCATTTCCTTCATTGACTCAAATGCAGAAAACAGTCCTTGGCTTGTTTTTGTTGTTTTATTGATGACAACTTGGATGGGGTAGGGAATTATGGGATGCCCAACTTGAAAAATGTCCAAACACAGAACCAGGGACCAGGGACAAACTCCTCTTCTTCCTTTCTCTTGCGCAAACTTGGTTTCCCCTTTGTACAGCACCTGCTGGTCACTCCTGGTGGAACTAACTGTCACTTGTTAATTCAACAACAGCCCATTACATGCTAGGAACTTGCCATCTTGCCTTTTTTGCAAAGTAGCACATGTGGCATGAACAGCATCTCTCATCACCTTCTGCTTTCCCGTAGACACTGAGCCCAGTTCTACTGCTGCAGAAATGCTAACCCGCCTGGCTGCTCCTAGCCCACCTGGCTCCTTTCTTCTCCCAGTCCTCCTAACTGACACACATACATGGAGATTCCCCAGGGCAAGGTTGGATGAAGACTTGGCACACCTCTGTCTTCAAGATAGCACTGCTACAGCTGGCAGTTTCTCCTCTTGTCTGTCCTTGCACTGTGCTGATCTCTCCAGATTGAATTCCTCCAGCTGCCCCCTGTGGTGGGATCCTTCCAGGCCAGCCTCCCGAGCTCCAGACCAATGTAAAACCCCTCCCCAACACAAGTCCCTCAAGCCGCTCCTCAGCACTTCTTCTCCATCTTATACTGGACTCCCCTGCTGGCATGGCTCATTCCTATTTATGAGCTCCTCAGTTCCCTGCCAGACCCATTCCTGGGGATTGGTTGAGGGCCCATAAATATTCAAGGCAACCCCTCCTAGCTTCTGCCCACTATTTTCTAGAACGTTCTCCAGCATTCTAGAAGCAGGGGGAGGCACCAGAGAGCTGCCAAGATGAGTCATCTAACCCTGGCTTCCAGTAACCGTGATCCAGATTCAGAGACTCAGGTTAATGCCTGGGCCAGACTATAATTTGCCTACGCTATACTAGTAGCACAAACTAGAGGGTGCTACAGTTATTTTACTGAAGAAGCTGTAGGAAGGACTGAATGAAATGGAACTTTCAGATGTGGCAGTTGCCCTTAATGCCCATTTATTACAGAGACTACTGTGTGTTTACTTGCAAATAGGGAGCGCTTTTTCCCCAGACATCACCACAGCGCATGTGCCACAGTCAGGGTAGACTTTGACAGAGTTCTGCAGAGGGAAAAGTGGTGAATACAACATCTTAGGGTCACCAGGTCTAAGGCCTGGTTCACACCTATGCATTTTTTAGTGCATTTTGTGTTTTGCAGAAATTTACCACAGTCCATTTAACATTGTTTCCTATGAGGCACGTTCACATCTATAGGTTTTTCAGCTGCTGCGTTTTTGGAAAGGGTCAGGGGCTTTTTAAACGCAACACGGGGCATTTTTGGTTCAATGGACTTCAATGGACATGTCGCGGAAATGCATGTAGTGTGTTTCTTATGCGTTCTTGATGCGTTTTTAAACTGCCTATAAAAGAAAATACATCTCCCCTTAAAAAAAAGCATATAAAATGCAAAACGCATAAAAACAAGTGTGATAAATGCACATACAAAAAGAGCAAATTGCTTAGGTGTGAACCACGCCTAAATGATGTAATGAGTTTTAAGCCCTTTCTGTAACTATAGATTTACATTGTATAGTTTGAGCAAAATATAAATACCGGTAAGTGTCAGGAATCAGCAGCAGAGATGGCGAAATCTGCATGGCTACACTCCGCTCAGGAAACTGAGACCAGCCTGTGTATGCTTTAAGTGAGATTTATTTATAGTGAACCAAAATCCATACAAACACCAGCACACAGAAAACATGAAAATATAGGTGAACCAAAAACTCAGTAACAGAATACCTGACTAATAACTAACAAACAGAAGCCTAACCAACTACTAACTATATACAATATGGGGAACACAAAAATGCAGGGAAAACTGGCAGTGCAGGATGCAGATGGGAAAGGGGGACCAAAACTGGGGTCGGGAACATGGGAGATCAGGTACAATGCAGCAGGATACAGGATACAGTGTACAGGGCAGGAGCAGGAACAGGATAATGGCAAGATAAACACTGGAGCGAGATGCACTAGTAGGGGACCTAAATACCTTCCCAGCAGCAAGAATAAAGTGAAAACTGATTACTAGGATCTGCTGGCTGCTGGGAGACAACCGCTGGTGGACACCGGAAGTGCAACCTTCTGCTCCGGGCAGCACAGTGCCACCAGCAAGTGATCCAGGTCCTGATAATAGGTCTAGGGATGATTGTTCTGATGACTCATATGTGCCATATTTGTATAAAAACAAAATAGTTATCAGCACGCATTAAATTGATAAATGTGCTACCAAATTTACTATATTGTTTTATCTTAGGTTAATTTCATTAGAAAAATGGTTATAGATTAGTTATTATAAATAGTGAGCTTATTCCATGCGAAATTCTTCCAGCGGGTAAAATAAGTATTGATCACGTCACCATTTTTCTAGGTAAATATATTTCTAAAGGTGCTATTGGTGCTAGTGATGCTATTATGTGCTTTTCACCACATGTCGGTAACAATCCATGAAATCCATACATACAAAGAAACAAAAACAAATAATTTCAGAAAAATTATTTTCAGAAATTAATTTATGTGTAATAAAAGGGGATGACACAGTGAAAAGTATTGAAAGCATAAGGAAAGGGAGGTGCAAAAGGGCATGAAGAGCCAAGACACCAGCTGAGCTGAAATCTATCAGTAATTAGAAAACAATCCTGCAAATTAATATCAGCTGGTTTAGTCTCAACTGATGGCCTATAAAAAGGTGTCTCATTACCAAGGTGTCACCTTTGCAACCTTATTATTGCAAAACATACTGATGGCATTGGTTACAGAAGGATTTCTAAACTTCTGAACGTTCCAGTGAGCACTGTTGGGGTCATAATCCGAAAGTGGAAAGAACAACATTTTACAATAAACCAGCCACGACTAGGTGCTCCTTGCCAGATTTCTGACAGAGGAATGAAAAGAATTATCAGAAGAGTTGTCCAAGAGCCAAGGACCACTTGTAGAGAGCTTCAGAAAGACCTGGAATTAGCAGGTACAATTGTTTCAAAGAGAACAATAAGTAATGCACTCAACCAACATGGCCTGTATGCACATTCACCACACAAGACTCAATTGCTGAAGAAAAAGCATGTTAAAGCTTGTTTAAAGTTTGCTGCACAACATTTAGACAAACCTGTGAAATACTGGGAGAATATAGTCTGGTCAGATGAGATCAAAATTAAACTCTTTGGATGCCATAATACACACCATGTTTGGAGGTCAAATGGCACTACACATCACCCCAAAAACACCCCCATACCCAGTGGCGTAGTGTGGGGGGGGCTGGGGAAACCTTGGCCCCGGGCGCATTATCTGGAGGGGCACGGAAGTCCCAACTCCCGCAATCCCGATTTCCGACACGGGACTCCACGCCAGGGAGTCCAGAGTTTGCCACTGTTTGCGCCCTGCCTCCGCTGCTCTCCGTGTTTCTGTGCTAGTGCTGCCGGAGCTTCCCCAGCTGTCCGGTCTCAGCGAGGGACACTCTCTGCGATTGGCTGCACTCACTCAGTCATGTGTGGGGGGCGGCGGTAGACAGAGCTGGCTTTGGCAGGTGATCACAGCTTGCTCCCGCCTCGCTGTCCAGGTCTCATCACTGGCTGGGCCTGGGCGCGCTTCCACCACACTCCGCAGTCTGCATATGAGAGACCAGAAGAGCCTGGGTGAGTGGTGGCTGTGTACTGCTGGCTGGAGACAAGCAATGACCGGGAATCAGATCAGGGAGGATGGGGATGGCGGGATTAGCAAAAGTTAAGCATTAGTTCTGGCAAGACTTCTAAATGGGAAACCGAGGCCGGCTTATTCAACTTTAAATCCTAATGAGAGATCAATGAAACAGGAACAGTATGAGGGCCCTTTAAGTAGTAATGACAGTAATGTCCCAGTTGCAAGCCTGATGGTTTTCGCCAGCAGTCAGTGCTCGTTAACTATATCCAATAAGGTGCAGCAACAAAGCAATGGTATTTCTTGGAAAGGTTGATGCAGCAGGTGTATATATACAATGTTCAAACAGAGGCAGTAAAGTGTTTCCCCAGGGTAAAGCTGTCTGTGCACAGTGTCCCAGTGAAGCAACAAAGAAAGGTTTGAAAGGTTTGCAAAGGTGGGCAATTGCCCTCTCATTGCCCTCTCACCACTGACCAGGCCAATTCACTGCCTTCTGAACAGCGATTCCTGAAGAGGCGTCCTCGTAGCGGTTCCACTCGCGATAATCATCCGATGCACAGCACAAAGCGCGTGTGGTTGAACTATCAGGGTGATGCTGGATAGATGTCTGATGATCAGCAAGCAGGGATGGGCCATTTTTGGCCAGGTTGGAATGTTGTACACCGCGTGGTAGGCCGCGACCTCACCCTCTCTGAACAGAGAGATCTACCACACACCAGGCCCAGGAGGAAGAGACCTTAGTGCACGTCTCTGATCTCTTTTATGCTCTTCCCAGCATTCTCTCTGATAATAGCAAAGATCCCTGGGATATGTAGTCCGGGAGCATAGTCATACATAGTCATACAGAGTAATTGCCATTCTAACCCCACAATCCCTTTGGGTCGGCTTACAGATGTAGCACCCTCTACCAGTAGGTAGGTGCTAGTAAGGGTTACATTACTAGGGTTTGTTCAGCACAGGCAAATTTAGGCAGGCTTATGCTGTATGCTAGGCCTGTCTGTTTTGATCTGGGGGCTGGGAGTGGTCAGAGTAACAGTGGGTGAGATCACCTGTGCTCCAGTTCTGAGGCGCCTCTCCTGCTTCCAGGAAAAATGTTCTGGAGGAGAGGCTGGGCCGAGAGCTGGAGTGGCAGGCAGCACATGTGGGAGCCCTGCCAATCCCTATCTGGTGTTGGCAGGGGGCAGGCCTCCTCTATGAGCTGAAGTCACATGTCACTGGGGAAGGAGAAGTTGGCTGGGTGAAGTGAGGAATAGAGTGCTAGACAGCCGCTGGAGGACACCCCCATCTGGGGGGGGGGGTGTACCAATCGCAGGAGGAGGCCCGGGGAGAGCTGTGAAGGAACATTGCCTCTACACGGTTATTGGTAATGCCTCTGTCACCACATGGTCGGTGGCAGGGAATGCCTGTTGCAGAGGGGCAGGAGAAACTGTCGGAACGCATGGTCCTGCCCTCATCAAGGACTCAGGGCTGGAAGGTCAGTGAGTGTTAACACAGTGGATGGCTGGAGGTGCCAGGGAATCTGTGAGGGAACTCTGCTTCTACATGGTCACTAGCAGAGTCTTCATCGTGCACACAGTGGATGGTGGGGAGTCCTGGATCAGAGAAGAGACTGTGGGGATCTGTGTCAAATCAGTGTGACCGGATGGCACGTGGTTTGCAAGTTGGGCTAGCTGGGAGCAGTAGTCCATTTCCTAGAAGACAGGCTTTTAACCTACTAGGCCTCTGGAGAGAGGTTCTGCAGGCCTCAGGCCTAGTAGCAGCGAGCCACCAGAGCCAGTAGAGGGGCTTATTCAGAGTGAGTTCATAATACCCAATAGTAGAGGATGTGTCATACTTCAATTAGCAACTACAAGTTTGTGCAGGAGGAATCAAGTCTGTACAGGAGGAAGCAAGTTTTGGGCAGGAGGTGAAGAGATCTAAGACCATTGCTTTTACACAGTCAAAAGTGATGTTTCTGTCCCTCACACGGTGACGGATGGAGAACTCTTAGGAACAGTGGTCTGCATGGAGATGCAGAAGGAGTAATAGACTGCATGGAGGTGCAGGAGGAGTGACAGTCTGCATGGAGGCTCTAACTTTGTGCAAAGTGTACTGAATTCTTTAAATATGATGGCAATGATTATTTCCATGGGCATCCCATATCCCTATCCAAGTTGTACCCCCAATAAAACAACAAAAACAAAGCTTGCAAAAGACTGTTCATTGTCTCTGGAAAGGATGCATGAAGTCTGGCAGTGGGGTGATTTGGCGGATTGTTTGTTACTAGCTGCAACACCATGGCTGCACAGATATGATGTCAGTTAGTGGACACTGGAAGGACAATACATTACATAGAAAATATGGGGAATCGCTATGCTTTGCAATTGTAGTCCAGATTGCTACATATATATATTGCTTTGGTGATAATTAAAACTGTACTGAGGTGCCTTGACAATAACATGTGACTTTCTTATATATGTGTGCATTCATGCAAACTGGGACCACTCTTTTTATTGAAATACTGAAAAATTTTGATTAGGTTTTAGAATCATACTGCAGGAGGGAAAAGGCAGAGGCACAAAATTATTTAGGATATCAAGCCTGAGATTGCATATTAGTTGCTCCCCTTGTTAATGCCAAACAGTAAAAGAGGTAATGAGCTTGTGTTTCCTTTAGAAAGACATTTTCTTTAACTGCTCTAGTTAGGGTTTGGTAAGGCTGTAGTTAATATACTTCAATGCCATAATATAGTATTGTCTATGTAAATAGTGGATGTTTCGATAGGATAGATTTGTACATATAGGAATGATTTTTACACATAATTTTCTAAGATATAGGCTTAATAGGCACTGCTCGGCCTTACATTTCCCTTCTACTCATCACTACATCAGCGCAACCAAAGCCAGCAATGCATTCTCCCTTTACATTAATAAAATGTTTACTGTGCGGTGGCAGGAAATGCATTTTCAGTTCATCTGCTGCAGCTATTAGATTACCAGGAAATTGCTGTATGGCCAGGGGCCAGCACTGTTACTTAAAGGCCAACACACCCAAAGGAAGTGATAGAGAGAGAGAGAGAAAGAGAGAGAGAGAGAGAGAGAGAGAGAGAGAGGATGCAGGGCAGGGTGGTGCACAGTCTAATGGAAAGGATGCTGAGCAGAGCAGATGAAGGATTTAAAGGAGGAAGAGGTTTCCCTAATATCACACCAATAATGCTGTGAGTGTTCCTTGCTACAATGCTTCAGTGTAGCTAAAGAGTTAGCATTGGCAGCAAAATAAGATAACTAGGTAATTAAAGGATCAGTGACCTAAAACATAGAAGTGCCTACAGACATATTTTTTTTCCTGGTGCTGTGTTGATGCTGCAAGTGTGTGGGGGAGCCAAGTCTCTGTTCCTGAATTTCATGTTATTATAAAAGTAGACATAGCATAATGGGAAATGCTTAGTCAGAAAATGAAAGATGCAGTGTTATATAGAAACCGTTCACAATGTAATAAGAAAACACACAGTAGCTCCTTTTAAGCAAGTGGGTGTTGCTTCCAGCTATATGGCTTGTAGTCTTCCAACTTAGAATAAACCTCAGAAGGTGTGATTTTATGGGAAATAAGAAAAATATATACATATAGAAAACTTCACAATAAAAATTTTAATTACAATTCAATTACAATTTTTATATGTGAAGTTTTCTATATGTATATATTTTTCTTTATTGCCTATAACATCCCACCTTCTGAGGTTTATTCTACGTATTATCAAGGGATGGTGGCAATTTACATGTGGGGTTCTGTGAATCACTCCAATTATTGTAGTCTTCAACCTATCCCTCTTTGATTTGCTATGGTTTAGACAAAATAGAACCTGGTGGTAATCTGAAGGGATTGTTAGTGTAAAATAAGCCTCATTATTGATGTCAGTGACAGCAATAATAACCCTCAGCATTGGTGTCAGTGCCAGCAATGTCTCAGGCAGGGCCGTCTTTAAGGCAGGGCAAAAGGGGCAGCTACCCTGGGCCCTGTCATTGTTGTGGGGTCCAAAGCAGCTGCCTTATACTTGCCAACTATCCCAGTTTAAATTCCCTTGTCCCTTGAAGTTTTAGTCCTGTGCTGTGTCCCGATATCACAGTGTGAAGTGCTGCTACTAATGCTGCCCAGCTCTGCCCTATTGTTGTGTACAGATGACTCACCTGTAGACCCTGTGTTTACATGTAAATGACCGGCATTCATATGTAAATAGCGGCGGCATTACTAAGTATGTAGCTGCGATTGGCGGCATTGATATGTAAATAAAGGCAGCATTCATATGTATATCATGCTCCCCTGCAGTGAGGAGATGATGTGCTATAACCTCTAGCAACTAATCAGTGAGCTGTAATGTGTGCTTTAACCTCTAGCAACCAGTCAATAAGCAATAATGATATGCTGTAACTGCTGGCAACCAATTGCAATTTCTGCCTGATCTGATACAGTAAACTGATTTTAAGTCTAGCTGCTATTTATTGTATGTCTCAAAGCAGATGGAGAGTGAAATTGCATGGAGGGGGGCTCCAAGAAAATTTTTGCCCAGGGTCCAATCAATATTAAAGTGGTGTTCCGGCCGAAATTATACTTTTTAAATAAAAATACCCCTATAATACACAAGCTTAATGTATTCTAATAAAGTTAGTCTGTAAACTAAGGTCTGTTTTGTTAGTTCATAGCAGTAGTTTGTTATTTTAAAAACTTACAGCAGGCCATGGCCATCTTAAGTGTGGGCATCTGAAGCCAGACTGTATTTCTTCCTGGATCTCATCCTTGTAGATCTCGCACATGCTCAGTGCAGCACAAGCAGTGTAATAGGTTTCAGGTCAGGTTTCCATAGCAACGACAGTTTCAGAGGAAGTTGCCGCCCCTCCCCAGAAGGCATTGCAAACAGGAAATGATGCGATGGGCCGCGGCCATAGAGGAGGAAGTGAAAAATGAATACAGCAGATATACAGTAGGTGCTGAGAAAAAAAAATAAAATTATCCAATTTGTTTACAGTGCACAGTTTAGTGAGAGATGCTGAAGAGTTGTAAAAGTGGGTGAAACTCCAGGTATAACCCCCAGCAAGTGTCAGGGATAGCAATAACCCCCAGCAATAAACCCTCAGCAACTGTGTTGGCCAGCAATGATTAAACCCAGCAACTGACAAGGCCACAAATAATAACCCCCAGCAAGTGTCAGGTAGTAATCCTCTGCAATAACCCCAGTAAGTGAGAGGGCCAGCAATAACCCCCAGTACTTGTGTTCAGTAGCTTTACTTACATGAGCACCCACAGGCAATGTGCTGGATTGCATAGCATTCCTGACAGCAGGGGCCCAGCATCAGCCCACTGTAGGATCCTCTGGTCCTCCAGCAGGCCAGTCCAAACCTGATGGAAGTGCTTTATGGTTGATTGGTGAAATTTTGGGGTGCTATTAAACAACCAAATACCCGCCCCTCCCCACCGTCCTGGCACTGTGACTGTTAAAACTTAAAAACGTTATACAGAATAACAAAAAAACAACAAAATATTTACCATTGGATATTTATATACCTTTGCTATAAGCCTATTGTTTCACATTAGCTGATTTTCTTTTATCTAAAGGTGGCTTATAGTAATGGTAAACTATTTTTTATTATTATTTATTATTTATTTTTAACATACAGTTGTGACATATCTTACAAAATAAAGAGAAACACTGTTAATTAAAAAAAAAAATAAAAAGAGTAAAGTAAAAAAGAAAATAACATGCAGCACAACCACCAACACCCTTATTCCCTCCAAGTATTTATATTTAAAGTGGTTGTAAACCCTTACATAAACCCAGCGAAGTGACTGGCCTGTGTAACACACAGAGATGGAACAAATCCTCTCACATAAGTTGTACCTGTTTATCTGCCACCTTCTCTACTCTACTTCCGTTCAAAGTCCAGAATTCAGAAAGCTTGTCTGAGCTGCCGGAAAAAAGGGATGGAGAGCTGAAATTACACTCTGCAAAGCTCAGTGAGGTGAACTCTGAGAGCTGATTGGTGGGAAAGGACACACCCCCTTTACACAGCACACAGGAACAGAGCTGAGGCTGTCAATGATCCAGAGATCTCTCCCCTGTCACCTTTTTCCTCTTGGTGTCAGGAAAAGTAGTTCATGCTGATAGCAGAGAAACAAAGCAGCAGACAGAAATGACACTTAGTGCTCTGGATTGAGACAAGTACACAATATAGTGATATATGCTTTGTTCATATTTCATGTCTGAGGTTTACAACCACTTTAAATTATAATTAGGGAATGATTAGAAAATCCTACCAGCTAGTGCTTAAATATCTGTTAATGATGAACATAACTATACCAAGAGGAGATCCATATGGTCCATTGCTCATCCTGTCCTGTTAAATAGGCCAGTAATTTTTTTCAGTAGAAAGAATTGTGGTTACAAAAAAACAGGGGCAAATAGGTTGTGCATAACCCCTACCCAAAGACCAGAGAACCCCTTGGGTATAGGCTGATGAGGAAGAACCTGTACCTTTCAGCAATGGGTTTCTGTTTTAAAATGGGAGTTATTTTTTTTTTTGTCAATCCCCTCTTTTGAGACATCTGCCATAGCTGAAGCAAGTACAGTATGGTCCCAGCAAAGGCCCCCTTGCATTAGATCTGGGTTGGGGAAACCATGCTCTAGAATAGAGTGTAAACTTACTTTCAGAATTAGTAAGGGTCCAAAACCCTTTATCAGTTCACTACACACAAGGGTGATAAAAAAAAGTATAAATCTCTGGTACAGTAGATTTGCTTATCACTACTATATGTCCAGTTTAGTTAAGGAAAAATAATTGTCAAGAAGTCTAGGAAGTCAGATATTTACCAAAAGGAATGGTGTGTCTACCAGTCTAGGCTAGTTATAACCTACATAGACCGCTCACTGTGAACTGATGTTGAGATTAGTGTATATTTACTGCTTTTATACAAGATGGGGACTGGATGATCAAGACTACATACTTTGATTCATTAGTAACATATTTACAATGAGAAAAAGTGTGATTAAACACAAAGCTTAGGCCCCTTAAAGTATAACTAAAGGCAAAACTTTTTTTTAAGTTTTAGATTGGAGAGGAGTGGAGTGGAGAGTGATTAGACTACTTGTAAGTTTTTATTGCTGTCCGTGCTCCCGTTAAGGAGACTTCCCCTGTCTAGTTGTGCCGTTTACCATTTTCACTGAAAGTGAAAGTAAAAGAAAATCCCAGATTTTGGGTTGTCCTCTGAAAAGTAATAGAGGGGAAATCTTCCAATGGGGACACTAGTTCTGGTGACTCAGGGGTCCCCAAGAAATTCCCTTAATTTGCAGGAATTTCCTTTCACTTCCTGAATGGCTATGGGACAGGAAGTGAATGGAAATCTCTGCAATGGGACACAAATGGCGAAAAAAAAAAATGTGACAGGTTATAACCCTCCCTTGCTCTAGAAAAAATGAAAAAAAAAAAAGTTTTGTCTATAGTTCTACTTTAAATGCCAGTGCTGCTTTTTGCTCATATTTGGGGCATTGCAGTGGTCTTAAAAACCAGATACAATATGACGCAACCTCATGTTCCATCAGTGCGTTGAAGGATGACCCAGATCCATTTTGATCCCATCATCAAGTGCTTAGGTTGGAGACTTCCATCTAGAACTGTAAAGGCTCTCTATATTCTTTACCCCTTCATGACGACCATACGCAAATATGCGGCTCCACTGGACTTGGCTTTTTTTTAGTGGAGCCACATATTTGCATATTTTCCTTTGTGCTGTGAGCACACTGTATGGCATGCTCCCAACACAGAGATCAGAGTCTCATGGAGAGCCCCATGCCCCATTCTAATGATCAGGGCCCAGAACATACGATTCTGGGTCACCTGATCGCTGTGATAGCCTGTGACTGGCTATCACAGTGAGCACTCAGTGTTTTCTCTCTCTGAGAATGGATGAGACAGATACATTGTATCTTTCTCTGTCCTTGCAGAGATTGAAAAAAAAGTGTGTAGAAAAAAATAAAAATAAATAATAATTAAAAAAAAATACCTAGATCAAGATCTGATCTAGGTCAGCCCCAGGGTTAGTGTTTGGGCCAAGGTCAGGGTCAAATGTCAAATTCAAAGACCAAGGTCAGGGTCAAAGGTCAGGATCAGTATTTTTTGGACAGGATTTTTTATTATTTTTGTAATTAGTCATCCCACCCCTGAAGACGCATGTTGATGACGAAACGTTGGGCAATGATAGAGACTGACAACGCAGGATGCGGTGGGACGGTGACACGGCGGCCATCTTTGTGGTTAGAAGCTCTGGACACTTCACACTGCTGTATACCTTCTTACTAAATGTGAGTGGTTTTTATCTTTTCAATAAATCATCCTTGTTTATGGAGATTGAGCATTGAGCATTTTCTTTTTACTCCCTACGTACCACGATCTTGAGGTGTATATGCATACTGGAGTATACTTGGTTTAATATCCAGCTACCAAAAGGAGATCTAAAGCCTTCCATTTAGTTCAAAGGGGAATATGTTGGTGCTACTCGATTAGAAGATCGTTGGTTTATTCTATGAAGACTGCCTTTTTTCTACACACGTGTATAACCCATACACTGATGGTAGGGGTCAGTTTGTTTGGGTGTTGGTGACGGTGTTTTCATCTCTCTTCTGTGTCTCCTTTCAATGTGGATCTCGCTGATTAGAGTATTATTTCTTCCTGACGGAGAGGACTTTTGTTTGACCACATTCATTTTGGTTCTTATTGGGACATTTTATTTTATTGTTTATGGGCTGTACTACGGGTACAAACAAACTAACATACATATATGTGGTATCGCTGTGATCATCAGGAGCAGGTGAATTTATTTTGGGTTGTGGTAGGTTATGGTGGTAGCAAGAAATATACAGTTAAATTTAAACAAAATTTTAACTTTTTTTTTTTTTTTTTACTATTTTGGGTCAATTTTCCTTAAATAATAAAAAAAATCAGGAGATATCATTACCATTTACCGCCAAATGTAAGCCCAATTTGTCCCGAGAAAAAACAAAACAAAGTATAAAAGTGGTTGTAAAGCCTAAACATTTTTTATCTTAATGCATTCCTTGCATTTAGGTAAAAACTGTTTAGGTGTCAGCACCCCCCCTCACCCCCCATTTACTTACCTGAGGCCTCATTCGATCCAGCGCCATGCATGTCTGCAGCTCTTCTCTCCCCTCACTTCCAGGTCTCACTGGCTTTGCAGGGGCACCAGGAGCCATTGGCTCCCAGTGCTGTCAATCACAACCAATGACAAAGAAGCGGGGGCAGAGCCGAGCTCCGCTGTCTGTGTCAATGGAAGCAGCAGCAGGGCTTGGGTGCGAGCACGCATGCATGCCCCATAAGAATAAAAAAAATTACCTTCACAATCACTTTAAGATTTGTTTTACCTTTAGGTGTGAAGGGGTTAAGGGTAATAGCTGTAAAGCTGGTTACCCAGGGGTAGGAAACCTACCCACAGATTAAGCACTGGCTCCCTATGGGAGGAGACATAGCACACCCTGCTATCATTGGGCTGAACTGGTAATTGGTCCTTTGGCAGGGATTAGCCAGTTAGCTCACCCTTCTAACTGAGAAACAGAAAAAGTAAGATTCCTATAGTTGGTGTCTTGGTGGCTGGGGTGGTGATAGGTGGGTTAGAGATGCATCTTTTTTCTGAGCTCTTGGTGCCAAAGTGATCAAGAAATGTAAAGCCTCGTACACACGTTCGGATTTTCTAAAGGGAATTGTGTGATGACAGACTGTTGGGGGAAAATCCGACCATTTTTACGCTCCATCGGACAAATGTTGTCGGATTTTCAGCGGACAAATGTTGGATGGCAGGCTTTAAAATTTTCCGCGGACAAATGTGTGTTGTCAGATTTTCTGAGCATGTGTACGCAAATCCGTCAGACAAAAGTCCAAAGTACAAGCGCGCATGCTCAGAAGCAAGGACGAGCCAGAAGCAGTCGGTCTTGTAAACTAGGGTGTCGTAATGGAGAATTAACATTTGTGATGCGGCAAATTATGAAATCTCGAAATGCAGCGCACATTCTCTTCTTCTTTAATGGGATAATAATAAAGCTGCTTTGCTGGTGATACTGATGGAGTTATTGCAGACAAATTGTCAAAGGCTTTTTTTTCTAGTGATATCAAGAATAATATTATTATGCTTGTTATTTTTTTTTTGGTGCCACAACAAGTTACCACAACATCATTATCCTGTAGTTTTTAAGATCAAAGATGTATTTTTTAAAATGTAACTGCCTACTCCCAAACTTTCATTTGAAGTAAAACACATAGCCAAGTATTATTCTCCACAATTTTTTTATTGTGCATTAAAAAAAGAAAACAAAATTAAAATTAGACATGCTATCTGCCAACAGAACTTAAACAAAAAGTGAATTCTATGCATCCAAAGATATAGAAAATATACCAAATCAAATCATTATTCAACCAAAAAATAAAATAAAAGCCCCATGCATGTGTCCTGCTTCTTAATATAGGGGGTCAAGAATGCCAAGAGTTGGTGAAAGTAGGGGTCTGTCATCCAGAGATAATTCAGAAAAACATCTGGATTATTCTCCTGGAGCTCCCGCAGCAAAGGCACATGACATAATTGGTCACGATTAATAATGCAACCAATTTTTGGCCCAAGAAATCCTCCTACTCCTGTTCCTGGACTGGACTTGGGTCAAAGTAATAACTCCAAGGCCAATAATAAATAACACGTTATTTCCTCTGATTCCGCAACATGGCTGGTTGACGAACGGCCATTCAGAAATGAACTGAAAAGCGCAAAATTAAAAGCGCAACATGAAAAGCGTGACTCAACACTCGCCAAACTTCTACTAACACGAAATTAGCAGAAGGAGCCAAAAGGGTGGTGCTAAAGAGCTGAAAAACCATGTAGTACGTGACTATGTTCGCGTTTGTTGACCGACAATTCCTTGCTGTTTATATGCAAGACAAGTTCCTGGCCAACGCCCTTCTGACAAAAGTCGGAGCTTTTGTCTGCATAAAATCTAATCGTGCGTACGAGGCTTAAGAAGACAAAGATTGTTCTATCCTATATGTGTTTATACAGGATAAAATGCTAAGTTTGGAAGGATTTACTACTTTAAATAAAATGATAGATTCTCTATTATGAACGTTTAAAGGTTCAAAACTACAGGGGTCAAACAAGGAGTGCATCACAATGAAGAAGGTGTCATCATCTCCTAAATGTTATGACATTGTTACAAAACAAGGCAACTTCCTCAATTAGGACATTTTCAAGTTATGCTTATGTTCAGATATTTTCTATCTTTGCAACATAATCACCTAATGAAATTCCACTTGCTTTAATATAATTATGAGTTATTTTTTCCTGTAATTGTCCTTCCTGTGTCTCACAAAGTCATGGTTTTGGATCTGTTCAGTGAGTAAGTAAACCACACACTATCATCCTATCCTATTTCAAAATGTTACATTTTAATTCTAGCTAAGAAATGTGGGTTATGCACTATTGCAACATATTTAGTGATGGTTTTAATAAATAAAGAGATCAGACAAAAGGAAATACAAACTTTTTTTTACTGCTGTGGGGTTTATTAAAGTTTAACAGAAAGGCAATAACTTGATGAGAGGGCCTGCTATTTTTGGAAATGGCTAGAATGACAGTTCTCAAAATAGTTTGCTGGAACATCCAAATTTAATTACCTTGCTTATCACATGCTTCTGCTCAGATTCTGTTTTGGGAGTTGTGTAGGCGATTCGGGTCTACGTGCCAGCTGGGGATCCTGGGCATTCTGGGGAGTTTGGGTGTCAGGTTTACACAATCTATGCCAACATGCCATTCCATATTTGTAAGATGCCATCTTTAGCACAATGGAATGCCCTTTCCAGATTAACACATGTATAGTATTTTGTCAAATTCCGTATAAATCTTGGCCAATAACAATCAGACCCTGGACAGTTTATGTTCCTCAGTTTGTGCAAAGCTGAAGGACAACTCTGCTATTCCAAATAATGGAGCACAAAGAAGAAACCATAACATGTAAATAAAAATGTCTATTCACCCCGTTTACCATTCGCACATGGCCTTCATTTGGGTAAGTGTCAGAGAGTCTACTTAGAGCTTGATAGATACAGCACATAGTTCTGTCAAATGCAGGCATAGGCTAATGGGTCCCAAAGGTGTGTAAGGCAGGGCTTTAAATGGATTTTTGTAATTGAGCTATAGACATTGGTACTATCCTCAGTTCAGCTCTTCAAATTCGATCACCCTTCAAGTTGCAAGTTCATTGCCATTTTAAGAATTTTAGCAGAATATCTGAACCACTATTGCTACCTGGTAAAATACCAATCTTACACTTGAAGTAAGAATAAGGTGTATTTTTATACTAAGAATAAATGTGTTTAAAAAGGTACTCCCTGGAAATCACTGAATGTCTGCATCAGTGGTCCCCAGACCATGGTATTTGCTTGTCTTTATCTGCCACTCTGGGCACTATTTACCACTGACATGATAGGCCACTATTCCTTTCACTCACATCAACAATAAGGCACTATTCCTCCCATTGATAGGAGGAGGGAAAGCAGTCTGTGCATGCACCGGTTTGTGAACAAGGGAAATCAACTCATTTGTGTTATGCTGGGGGCACATTCAACAGTCAAGGCATCCCAGCTTCTACTGAAATAATAGCAAAAATTAATCAGCGCAATCACTATGCATAAAGTGCAAAAAATAAATAAAGTGCAAAAGATCATTTCATCCCAGCTTCTATGTCAGGACTGAGCAGCTCTGTCAGGGTGATAGTTTTCTGGCCAGGTTTGAGGGAGGCAGGGACTGGCCCACAAGTATGTCATGCAAACTAAGCTCCAGTTTTCTAAGTTGGACAATGTTTTTTGCACTTCTGGGGTCCCTTGAATGCACAGTAATTTCTTTAATGTGAACATAGCTTTTAAAATACATGTCTAAGGTCAGTAGGTTTTATAACATAATTGCCCAAAATGTTTAAAAAACTCCCTTGACTGTTCATTGGAAAGTCAAACAATGGTAAAATATAAGAACCAAGCCAGCTGACTGGGTACAGACCCAAATAGAAGTATGAAAGAATGCGAAGATCAATGAGGGTTAGATTGAAATAAATGATGGGATAGATTACTTCCTTCCAAATGAGGTATGTTATCAAGTTCACAACTATTTTTCAGAAGTAGGACTACAATTTTGAGTCCCAATACAGCCCTTAACCTTTCACACCAAGCCACTGCATAGGTTGGTTGACTTGGGGTAGGGGACTTATTTAGAGGAATGGCAAAAAAATTAATTCAGCGATGAGTCCATTTGGGTCAATTGTGACTGGGAACAACATAGTTGTAGAAGAGTAGGATAGGGGCTCACCTGTCAGATCTCCTTACATTGGCTAATCCCGAAGTGATGAACTGGGGGTGAGCAGGTGTAAAAAACGACTTTATTAATTTGCACACAAGAGCACTGTGATGAAAGACAGTATGCTGATAGAATATTAACTGCTCCCCCCCCCGCCCAACAATATATGACATCGTCGGGTTTGAGCGGTGATATCTGAATGATGCCTGCAGTTACGGACATCATTCAGATATCTTCTTTTACAGCCGGTGATTCCCTACACCATAAGAACAATCATAGTCCTCCGGTGCCTCCACCAACTCACCTGTGCGATTAGTGAGCCAGAGAAGGAACCGATCGGCGCCAGATGCTGACTATAGAAATTTCCGGCGGGCCAGATGGTCCCTGCAGTCCCTATGATTGTTCAGAGGCCGGGCGATGTTATAACGTCACGCCTGGCCTCTGCATTTGAAAAACGCTGCCGCCTCCGGAAGCTGAGATTTTTTGTTTTTATTTCAAGCTTCCCAGCCTAGAGGTGAGATCTGGGGACTTATTGACCCCAGATCTCCCTGTAAAGAGGACCTGTCACGCACTATTCCTATTACAAGGGATGTTTACATTCCTTGCAATAGGAATAAAAGTGATAAAAAAAAAAATTAAAAAGAAACATCAAACTAGTAAAATAAAAGTAAAATTAACAATAAAAAAATTAAAATAATTTTAAGCGCCCCTGTCCCTGTGTGCTCGCTCGCAGAATCGCATGCATACATAGGTCGCGCCCACATATGTAAACGACATTCAAACCACACATGTAAGGTATGGCCACGAATATTAGAGCGAGAGCAATAGTTCTAGCCCAATACCTTCTCTGTAACTCTAAACATGTAACCTGTAAAACATTTTAAACCGTCGCCTATGGGGATTTTAAAGTATCGAAGTTTGGCGCCATTCCACGAGCATGTGCAATTTTGAAGCGTGACATGTAAGGTATCTATTTACTCAGCTTAACATCATCTTTCGCATTTTGCAAAAAAAAAATTGGGCTAACTTTACTGTTTTTTTTTTATGCATGAAACTGTTTTTTTTTCCCCACAAAAAGGCGTTTGAAAAATTACTGCGCAAATACTGTGTGAGATAAAAAGTTGCAACAACTGCCATTTTATTCTCTAGGGTCTGCTAAAAAAGAATGTTTGGGGGTTCTGTGTAATCTTCTAGTGAAAAAATGATGATTTTTACATGTAGGAGAGAAATGTCAGACTTGGCCTGGTAGGCAAGTGGTTAATGCTTGTTTTTGGACAGTTTGTGAAAACAATTCAAAATGTAATTTTTTGCAAGATAATACCCTACGCAGCTACCACTAAAAAAAGCAAAATAAACTAGGCACAGCTGTTTGGCCTACCAATTTACCTGATAAGTTACCAGTTGAACATGTTTGTGGTGTGGTTAGTATATTAAATATTATTTGTGAACATAAATATTGAGGTATTTAAGAACTGATACATGTTTTAAATATTGTATCACAGAAACCTTCAAGTGCATTTTCAATTATTGCCCAAAAGAATATATAAATATACACATGGGGTCGATCCTTGCACTAAATAAACTAAATAAAATTATCTTCATAATTTTGTCTATGTGCTATATGTTGTTATTCAACAATGTTTTACAAAAACACTCCTAATAGGTGCTGCATGTCACATTCCAGAAATCAATTTCTTGTAACTTTATTTGCTTTAATGCCATTTTTTAACATGTACAGCTTCTTATTCCTGTCTCCTTTAGTTTTTGATGGAGAATACCTTTGTTCCCATCTTTACGCACGCTCCGATACATCCAACATACACTCATAGGCCAATTTATTAGGTACACCTTGCTAGTACTGGGTTGGACCCCCTTTTGCCTTCAGAACTGCCATAATTCTTTGTGACACAGACAAGGTGTTGGAAACATTACCCAGATTTTGATCCATATTGGCATGATAGAATCACGCAGTTGCTGCAGATTTGTCGGCTTCACATTCATGATGCCAATTCCCCATTTCACCACATCCCAAAGGTGCTCTACTGGACTGAGATCTGGAGACTGTGAAGGCCATTGGAGTACAGTGAACTCATTGTCATGTTCAAAAAACCAGTTTGAGATGATTTGAGGTTTGTGACATGGTGCATTATCCTGCTGGAAGGAGCCATCAGAAGAAGGGTACACTGTAGTCATAAAGGGATGGACATGGTCAGCAACAATACTCAGGCTGTGGCGTTTAAATGATGCTCAATTGGTACTAAGAGACCCAAAGTGTGCCAAGAAAATATCCCCCACACCATTACACCACCACCAGCCTGAACCGTTGATACAAGGCAGGATGGATCCATGCTTTCATGTTGTTTATGCCAAATTCTGACCTTATCATCTGAATGTCGCAGCTGAAATCAAGACTCATCAGACCAGGCAACGTTTTTCCAATCTTCTATTGTTCAAATTTGGTGAGCCTGAGCGAATTGTAGCCTCAGTTTCCTGTTAGCTGACAGGAGTGGCACCCGGTGTGATCTTCTGCTGCTGTAGACCATTTGCTTCAAGGTTCGATGTGTTGTGCATTTAGAGATGGTATTCTGTATACCTTGGTTGTCACAAGTGGTTATTTGAGTTACTGTTGTCTTTCTATCATCTCAAACCAGTCTGTCCATTCTCCTCTGACCTCTGACATGAATAAAGCATTTTTGTCCACACAACTGCCGCTAACTGGATATTTTCTCTTTTTTGGACCATTCTCTGTAAACCCTAGAGATGGTTGTGTGTGAAAATCCCAGTATATCAGCAGTTTTTGAAATACTCAGACTAGCCTGTCGGGCAATTTAACAGGTGTACCTAATAAAGTGGCCGGTGAGTGTATGATCAAGATACTGCTCGCTTCAAAGTGACCATTTGAGCCCGTTTAATGGTCACTTCTGGTACTTGTTGTCCTTACAATAGGCATATTCTCAAATGTCTCTTTTAGTTGCTTAATTAATTAATTAATTCCTGCCATATAGCACCCTTACATGAGTATACCACCATAGGTACATGTGCCATGCTTTTTTACCAGATATGTATTTATGGATTTTTGAGGAAAATATAACAAAATAACAATATACAAAAATATTCCCTTATCCCACTCGGTTCCTAATATTCTTAAACATCCTTACTGCAGTCAGGTTTGGCAGTTTTGGGTAGTAATGTACAGTAGACCTCATTCAAGTTTACAGCTATAACAATAAACATTTCCAACAATTGAAATTTTGGATAAGTGCCAGTCCCTTTTCTACAAGTTCATGTAAGCCCTTATCTTTAATGCCTTAAAAAAAATAATAATTCTTTAATTTTTTAACTGTTGTAATATCAGAAGGCATTAGACCTGGTCTATTTAGCCATCCAGACCAAATCATGTCAAATTTATGCTGTGCACCCCTGCGTAGGTGAAAGATTTTCTCCATCTCTAGATAATTATTAACACCATTAACTCACTCCTGAAATATTAAAGGGTTAGGGAACCTTCATTTTTGAGCAACCTAACATTAAAGTTTTATCAATGCAAATTCTACGCCACCTTAAAAGATTCAAATAAGTCATATGCAGACAACAGAGATACAATGGAGATCCACTAGATAGCTCTTGTTTAGGAAATACATTACTCTATGCAGTTTGGGGTATCTCCACATAAGGTGATTGGTCTTGACTAGTGATGGCCTGGGTTCAGTTAGCAGGAGGATTCAAAAACCCAGCCTGAAATTCAGGAGCCACATACATAGTGACTGAACCCTATTGAGGTCTATGGAAAAAAAATCTTGCATGTTTTTTCTTGACTCTTTTCAAAGCCAGTTTGCAAGCTTTTAGTTAAAACGGTCATGGGTAGCTTACACACGCAAATTGACTAATGCCAACTCTTCTTTTAAATATGGCATTCAGCGTGGAGCAGCCTTTTTACAAATTCTTTAAGAGCAACATTTATTATTACACATTTCCTTGCTTGAAAGATGCCTTAAAACTGGAGTTTAGTATTTTTTTTGTTGGGATATAGCACCATATATTTTAGTTACATGTAATGGTGCATATCCCTAGTCCTGTTGGCTGCTTCTTGTTGTTAAACTTCTCCCTTTATTCCACCTTCATTGCCGCTAATAATATCTTCCAATGCTGCATGGGTTAACAGTAGCTGCTGATAGTGTGAGGAGTACTAATCTCCCGCAAGTCTACATGGTCTATGAATGAATGGTGGAGATACTGTCATTCATCTGCTCCTACTTCATAAGAAGTAGAAAATGAGGCATTGTGGGAGATGAGTATTATAAATGGCAGAGAGGACAGAGGAGGGCAGGTCACCATTGTCTCCTAACTCATGCTGTATCCCAACAAAAAAAAAACCAAAACGTCTACTTAAAACCTGCAGGTGGAATGGTACATCTATAGAATATACTACAGCAAACATGATTAAAATAAATAGGTATGGCCACTATAGGACAGACTGTTTGCTGTCTAATTATGTTTGCAAAGTCTTTGTGAAGACATTTGATCCACCCCAAAATTCATACCAACCCATTATCCAGGCATGCAGCCTGGCTGGCCAGGAAAAGGAGGGACAGCAAGCATGCTTCCCTCTTTCCCTCCTGAACCATATCAAACTACATGCCTTTAACATAGGGAGGGTACTCTGCTAGGGACCACCCCATTGCCAAGGCACCTTGTGCCCATGCTGATGAAGATAAGGGCCTCATCCCCACATGCTGAGTGGATGTGTGAACCTTAATGGATAAAGTAGATAAATACACCCACACCTTGACAAAACTCCTTACTAAACCCTCCCCCCAAATAGCCATAGTGTGTAGATCCATCACCAGTCATCTAGTGATGTAGGTCCATTATCTGTAATGATGAACAACAACCTGCCTATCTGCCAAAACGAAAAATGATGACCTACACACAATGATTCTGTTCTGTTCTGCTCTCCCAGTGCATTACAGCTCCTCAGTTGGTAGCTTAATTTCAATAAAGTGGCCAATGATGCTGCCTAAAGTCACCTGGGATACTCACCAGCTTGTTCACTAACAAACAAACCAATAGGTGGGTCAGGAAGTCATTCATTTAGTGGCAGTAGAGATACCACTACTCAATTAATCACTTTCAGCTGTAGCAGCAGCCAGAGCTTTGGGAGGGCACACAAGTCAAATCTAAATTTTTATGTTCTGTGAACCTCCAACAGCTCAAGTCAAACTCTCTGTCAACTTGAGCCTGAAGCTTCTTCCTAGTTAATATATAGGAATAAAGGATTATGGTATACTACTCTATGTATAATGAATAATTGGGTTTAATTATCAGTGACAGAGAGACAATGACACCAGTGGTACCATGTACATGCACCATACTTTATGGGCATGTCAACAGTGTATGCATTATACAAAAAAATCCCTAAAAGAAGCATAAGATCTTGGTTTGTTCATGTCATTTCATCATGCATGCCTTTCCTAATCGTATTATTGTATTTATTTTTTTTTGTATAGAACTGTATTGTGTGAACTGTGCCTTGAAAAAGTATTCATACCCCTTGACATTTCCCACATTTTGTCATGTTACAACCAAAAACTTAATTGTATTTTATTGAGATTTTATGTGATAGACCAACACAAAGAGGCACATAATTGTGAAGGGGAAGGAAAATTATAAATGGTTTTCAATTTTTTTTACAAATACATATGTGAAAAGTGTGGCGTGCATTTGTATTCAGCCCCCCTGAGTCAATACTTTGTAGAACCACCTTTCACTGCAATTACAGCTGCAAGTCTTTTTGGGAATGTCTCTACCAGCTTTGCACATCTAGAGAGTTAATTTTTGCCCATTCTTCTTTGCAAAATAGCTCAAGCTCTGTCAGATTGGATAGAGAGCATCTGAGAACAGCAATTTTCAATTCTTGCCACAGAGTCTCGATTGGATTTGGGTCTGAACTTTGACTGGGCCATTCTAACACATGAATATGCTTTGATCTAAACCATTCCATTGTAGCTCTGGTTGTATGTTTAGGGCCGCTGTCCTACTGGAAGGTGAACCTCTGCCCCAGACTTTTGCAGACTCTAACAGGTTTTCTTCTAAGATTGTCCTGTATTTGGCTCCATCCATCTTCCCATCAAGTCTGACCAGCTTCTCTGTCCCTGCTGAAGAAAAGCATCCCTACAACAGGATGCTGCCATCACGTTTCAGGGGATGGTGTGTTCAGGGTGATATGCAGTGTTCGTTTTGCTTTTAGGCCAAAAAGTTCAATTTTGATCTTATCTGACCAGAGCACCTTCTTCCACATGTTTGCTGTGTCCCTCACATGGCTCGTCTTAAACTGCAAATGGGACTTCTTATGGTTTTCTTTCAACAATGGCTTTCTTCTTGTCACTCTTCCATAAAGGCCAAATTTGTGGAGTACATGACTAATAGTCCTGTGGACAGATTCTCCCACCTGAGCTGTGGATCTCTGCAGCTCCTCCAGAGTTACCATGGACCTCTTGGCTGCTTCTCTGATTAATGTTCTCCTTGCCCTACCTGTCAGTTTAGGTGGACGGCCATGTCTAGGTAGGTTTGCAGTTGTGCCTTATTCTTGCAGTTGTGCCTTACACTTTCCATTTTTGGATGATGGATTAAACAGTGCTTGGGATATTTTTTTTATATCCTAGCCCTGCTTTAAACTTCTCCACAACATTATTCCAGACTTGTCTGGTGTTTTCCTTGGCCTTCATGATGCTGTTTGTTCACTAAGGTTCTCTAACAAACCTCTGAGGACTTCACAGGACAGCTGTATTTAAACAGAGATAAAATTACACACAGGTGGACTCTATTTGCTAAGTAGGTGACTTCTGAAGGCAATTGGTTCCACTAGATTTTAATTAGGGGTATCAGAGTAAAGGGGGCTAAATGAAAATACACACCACACTTTTCAGATATTTATTTGTAAAAAATTTGGAAAACCATTTATTATTTTCCTTCAACTTCACAATCATGTGCCACTTTCTGTTGGTCTATCACATAAAATCTCAATAAAATACATTTATGTTTTTGGTTGTAACATGACAAAATGTGGAAAATATGAATACTTTTTCAAGGCACTTTAAATGTTTACAAAGTAGCTTTCCAATTCAGATAAAAATCCACCTCTAATGGGGAGCCCTCCGTGAAATAACCTACATGAGTCCTGCCTTCTAGCATTTAAAATAGTAGATGTATTTGAAAGGCAGTCTTAGTACAGAAGTTTGTATATGGAAGTCCCTGATTTTTTACTATATGTACCAACTTCTAAAACACTCAGCTTCTTTTTTGAGCTTCTCGCTCTTGCAGCACTCATCCTTGCAAATGCAGTAAAAAAAAAAAAAAAAATGTAAAGTGATATGACGTTGTTTTATCAGACTGGTAAGGCTACATTCACACAGCAGTTTAGCAGCGGATAGTTAGCTGCGTTTAGAGGCAGACAATCATTGTGTGAAGCCAAAAATCTGCAGAATTACTGACTTTGAAAGCACAGTGACTGTATCCAGGGTAGGTTGGAGGCTCTATTCACATGTAACTGCTCAGAGTACAAATATGACAGCCACCACTAGTTATACAGTGTAAAAACTAGCACAGACAGTGTCTCATCCAGTGTGTTCAAGCAGCATATACTGCCGGTGAGAATCTACTGGTTTTTGCCAGCAGCGCGGGTGCAATGCAGCGTATCCACGGTTTTCATGCAGGTTAGGTGCGCTTGCCGAAGACTTCTATTATGTCCAGAAAATGCACCAAAACTCCAGCATGCAGGATGTTTGGTGCAATTTCAGACATAATAGATGTCTTTGGCAAAAGGCAGGTAACCCACATGAAACCCACGAGGGCACATTGTGCTGCACCCTCTTTGGGGGTAGCGATAACCAGCAGCATTCTGTGCTTTCTCATCAAGTCTACCTGTTGTTGATCAAATAACACCAAAAGAAAAGCTCTATTTGTGGGAAAAAAAGAACTTAAATTTTGTTTGGGTACAGCGTTGCATGAACGCGCAGTTGTCAGTTAAAGTAACGCAGTGCCGTATCGCAAAAAATGGCCTGGTCATGAAGGGGGTGAAACTTTCTGGGGCTGAAGTGATTAACTGCTTGCCGACCGGCTCACACTGATATACATTGGCAGAAGGGCACGTACAGGCAGATTAACGTACCTGTATGTTGCCCTTTAAGAAGCGGTTTGCGGGCGTGCGCCCGCCGCGACCTCCATGAGTGTGATCGCAGGTCCAACGGACTCGATGTCTGCAGGGATAGCCGCGATTGTCTCACGGAGAGGAAGAACGGGGAAATGCTGATGTAAACAAGCATTTCCCCGTTCTGCCTAGTGGCACTGACACTGATCACAGCTCCCTGTAATCGGACCTGTGATCAGTGCCAAAATCGCGCCAAAAGTGTCCGATCTGTCTGCCATAATGTCGCAGTCACAATAAAAATCGCAGATCGCCGCCATTACTAGTAAAGAAAAAATTATTAATAAAAATGCCATAAAAATATCCCCTATTTTGTAGACGCTATAATTTTTGTGCAAACCAATCAATAAACAATTATTAAGATTTTTTTACCAAAAATATGTAGAAGAATACGTATCGGCCTAAACTGAGGAAAAAAAAAAAGTTTTTATATATTTTTTGGAGATATTTATTATAGCAAAAAGTAAAAAATAATGAGTTTTTTTCAAAATTGACGCTATTTTTTTTGTTTATATTGCAAAAAATAAAAACCGCAGAGGAGATCTTATACCACCAAAAGAAAGCTCTATTTTGGGGAAAATAGGATGTCAATTTTGTTTGGGAGCCACGTCGCATGACCGCGCAATTGTCAGTTAAAGTGACACAGTGCTGAATCGCAAAAAGTGCTCTGGTCTTTGGGCAGCCAAATGGTCCGAGGCTTAAGTGGTTAAAGTGTTACTTAACCTACAACAGTAAATTTAGTCTTTATATGCAGTAAAGCATGCTTGTTATACTCACTGTGGAACCTAAGGGATTAATCCTCCGCATTGTGTAAAAAGGCTGTTCGATTTTGTCTCCTCTGATCCTCCCCTTCTTCCACTGTTCCCTAATCATTTCCTGATAGTACAGAGCTCAGGGACAAGCTGCACATGCTCAGTTTGATGTGTCTTGCTAGAGAGTTTTTTTTTTCTTGGGAGAGTGCATGCAATCAGCACTGTCCAGACAATGGGTCAGGGGTCCTGCATCTTTATAGGACATTAATGGGAGAATGAAAGCTCCTCCTACAAGCTTTAACCAGACACTGATAGAAGTCACAAGACTGCTTTAACTACTTATGAGAAAAGGTATTTAGCAGTTTATATTTACTAAAATAATTGCATTTCCATATTATATGGACTGTGGGAGACCAGATATAGTGAATGCACGGTCCTGGGTTTAGTAACACTTTAAAGTCAATATTTACCACATCTATTGGGGATCAGTCAAAATAATGTTATATCCGTATCACAAAAAATCCAGTTTCAGCCATCGTTCTTTTAATGCAGCCTTTGGGGGAGTGAAAGCTGTCATGAAGTGAGACAGATATACAAACCACATGTCATGTAATGTACTGAAAATAGCTAAAAATGTTGCAATTCCAATCATATGCTTCCTATCAACAAAACTTTTATATCATGTTCTGCTCTAGATCTGTATGATGCTCATTTATAACATCATACACCTTTTAAATTATTTCATTTTGTTAAAGTAAATGCAGTCAGCATGTAAGGTATTCAAGATATATTTTGTTTTCCAAGTATCCTATGTATTTATTTATATATTTATTGGATCTGTTAGTTTTTTTGTAGATTGCTAACCTTTACAGACATTGAATAGCACGATTGAATCTAGCATAAGTCGGTGATTGCAGAGCTGATTGGTACAGTAAAAGTCAATAAACTTTTTTCTAACGCCCACCTAACCTCCTGCCTGCTGGACCCCGTTCCTTCTCAAATACTACGGTCACCCTCTGACTCTATCCTACACTCTTTAACTCATATCTTCAACCTCTCCCTCTCTACTGGCATCTTCTCCAAGTCTCTGAAACATGCATTAGTCACTCCTATACCAAAAAAGGCCTCACTGGACCCCACAAATCTTAACAACCTAAGACCCATCTCCTTACTCGCTTTTACCTCCAAACTCCTTGAACGTTTAGTCTACAACTGACTGAGCGACCATCTTATTGAGACTAACCTTCTTGATCCCCTTCAGTCTGGATTTCGTCCACAGCACTCCACAGAAACTGCTCTCCTAAAACTCACAAACGACTTACTAACAGCTAAAGCCAACGGTCATTATTCCGTACTTTTACTCTTGGACCTCTCTGCTGCCTTTGATACAGTTGATCACCCCTTTCTCCTCATAAAACTCAATTTGCTTGGTATCCATGGCTGTGCTCTCCATTGGTTCGAATCTTACCTATCTCACCGCACCTTCAGTGTTACTTACAACTCTACTTCCTCCTCTCCAACACCTCTTACCGTTGGGGTCCCCCAAGGTTCTGTCCTTGGACCTCTACTATTTTCGATCTACACATCCTCCCTGGGTCAGCTGATAACCTCCAATGGCTTCCACTACTATTTATATGCTGATGACACCCAAATCTATCTCTCCACCCCTCAGCTCACCCCATCAGTCTCCTCAAACATCACTGATTTACTAACAGACATATCAGCCTGGATGTCACATCACTTCCTCAAACTGAATCTATCTAAAACCAAGCTCATAATATTTCCTCCCCCACGTGCCCCTTCCCCTGACTTCTCTGTCAAGATCAATGGCACATCTATCAGTCCGTCCCCACATGCCAGGGTACCAGGGGTAACCCTAGACTCTGAACTGTCCTTTCAGGCCCACATCCAATCCCTATCCAAATGATGCCGCCTTAGCCTCCGCAACATCTCTAGAATACGCCCCTTTTTAACCAATGACACCACCAAGCTTCTAATTCTAATTCACTCCCTGGTCATCTCTCACCTCGACTTCATTGGACTACCTTTACATACACTAGCCCCCCTTCAGTTCATAATGAATGCTGCTGCAAGACTCATCCACCTTAACAACCGTTCATTCATTGTCCTCCATCCCTCTCTGCCAATCCCTGCACTGGCTTCCACTCACCCAATGAATAAAACTCAAAGTACTAATAGTTTAAAAAGTAAAAAATAATTTACAAAGCCATCCACAACTCTGCCCCCAGCTACATCACTAACCCAGTCTCAAAATACCAACCAAGCCTCTCTCTTCGGTCCTCCCAAGACCTCCTGCTCTCTAGCTCCCTTGTCATCTCCTCCCATGCTCGCCTACAGGATTTCTCCAGAGCTTCTCCCATCCTTTGAAACTCCCTACCCCAATCTGTCCGACTGTCCCCTAATCTATCCATCTTTAGACAATCCCTGAAAACCCTTCTCTTTAAAGAAGCTTATCCTGCTTCTAACTAATACATTGTTTTACTTTCTCCATCAACTCAACCCCCACAGTTATTACCTTTTGAATCAATTGATTCTCCCTCCTAGACTGTAAGCTTTGGCGAGCAGGGCCCTCTGTTTCCTCTTGTACCAAATTGTAATGTAACTGTAATGTCTGCCTTCATTTCGTTAAGTGCTGCTCAAACTATTGGCACTATATAAATCCTGTATAATAATAATAATAATAATAATAATAATAATAATAATAATAATAATACAGTATGGGGGAATATGCTGCCTGTTTTTGACATCTGAAACATCTTGAGGTATGAAGATTATCCTGTGACAACTCTGGATTAGCATAATTGGGATTTATTATATACAGTATTGCTCCAGTTTCCTTATAGCAACTGCCCTTGAGATGCTGCTATGCAGGATGGTAACCAGTACACAATGACCCATTTGTGGTTATGGTATTACCTCTAAAATCCTGGGATGACAGATAAACTTACAGTGTGCGACTCCAATACTTTGTACCCCTGTTGACTTCCTCCTAATATACTATGTGGTGTTGTTGGATGCTAAACTCTTGTTCTGCACTTAAGGAAGCCTCTTTTCCTATTCTCTGTTACATATTATCGTCATCCATATTCTCCTAACAAAGTGATTGAATTTCACAAAACACAAAAATATAGTCTCAATGTTACACATGCTGTATTAAGCTTATATGATATTCATTATATTAGGCAGGACTTTGGGTTGAAGGTGCTTTTTCATTTGTATGTACACGTAATAAATGGCCTACAGTGCCTTGCAAAAGTATTCACCCCCTTGGCATTTTTCGTGTTTTGCTGCCTCACAACCTGGAATTAACATGGATTTTTTGAGGATTTGCATCATTTAATTTACAGAACATGCCCACAACTTTGAAGATTTTTTTTTTATTGTGAAGCAAACAACAAATAGGACAAAATAACAGAAAAAGTCAATGTGCATAACTATTCACCCCCCTAAAGTCAATTCTTTGTAGCCATCCACCTTTTGCAGCTATCACAGCTCCAAGTCGCTTTGGATAAGTCTCTATGAGCTTACCACATCTTACCACTGGGATTTTTGCCCATTCCTCCTTGCAAAACTGCTCCAGCTCCTTCAAGTTGGATGGTTTGTGCTTGTGAACAGCAATCTTTAAGTCTGACCACAGATTTTCTATTGGATTGAGGTCTGGGCTTTGACTAGGCCATTCCAACACATTTACATGTTTCCCCTAAAACCACTCAAGTGTTGCTTTAGCAGAGTGTTTGGGGTCATTGTCCTGCTGGAAGGTGAACCTCCGTCCTAGCCTCAAATAACACACAGAGTGGTACAGGTTTTGCTCCATAATATCCCTGTATTTAGCACCATCCATCTTTCCCTCAACTCTGACCAGTTTCCCAGTCCCGACTGCTGAAAAACATCCCCACAGAATGATTTTGCCACCACCATGTTTCACTGTAGGGATGGTGTTCTTTGGGTGATGTGATGTGTTGGGTTTGCGCCAGACATAGGGTTTCTTTGGCCAAAAAGTTCAATTTTAGTCTCATCAGACCAGAGCACCTTCCTCCATACATTTTTGGAGTCTCCCACATGCCTTTACGCAAACTCAAAATGTGCCATTTTTTTTTTTTGCTGAAAGTAATGACTTTCTTCTGGCCACTCTGCCATAAAGTCCAACTCTATGGAGCGTACGGCTTATTGTCGTCCTATGTACAGATAATCCAGTCTCTGCTGTGGAACTCTGCAGCTCCTCCAGGGTTACCTTAGGTCTCTGTGCTGCCTCTTTGATGAATGCCCTCCTTGTCGAGTCCGTGAGTTTTCGTGTGCGGCCGTCTCTTGGCAGGTTTGATGTTGTGCAATGCCCACTAAATGCAGCTCACCAGATGCAGCCCACCAAATGCAGCCCACCAGATGCAGCCCACCTGTACAGTGCCCACCAAATGCAGAACACCAGTTGAATTCCCACCAAATGCAGCCCACCAGTGCAATGCCCACCAAATGTGGCCCACCAGTGCAATGCCTACCAAATGCAGCCCACCTGTGCAGTGCCCACCAAATGCAGCCCACCAGTCCAATTCCCACCACATGCAGCCCACCAGTGCAATGCCCACCAAATGCAGCCCACCAGTGCAATTCCCACCAAATGCAGCCCACCTGTACAGTGCCCACCAAATGCAGTCCACCTGTGCAGTGCCCACCAAATGCAGCCCACCAGTGCAATTCCCACCAAAAGCAGCCCACCAGATGCAACGCACCAAATGCAGCCTACCAGATGCAGTCCACCAATACAGCCCACCAGATGCAGCCCACCAAATGCAGCCCACCAGATGCAGAACACCAAATGCAGAACACCAAATGCAGCCCACCAGATGCAGAACACCAGATGCAGAACACCAAATGCAGCCCACCGGATGCAGAACACTGGATGCAGCCCACCAAATACAGCCCACCTGTACAGTGCCCACTAAATGCAGCCCACCAAATGCAGCCCACCAGATGCAGCCCATCAAATGCAGCCCACCAAATGTAGAACGCCAAATGCAACTCACCTAATGCAGCCCACCAAATCCATCCCACTAAATGCAGAAAACCAGATGCAACTCACCAGATGCAGCCCACCTGTACAGTGCTCACTACATGCAGAACACCAGTTGCAGCCCACCAAATGCAGCCCACCAAATGCAGCCCACCAGATGCAGCCCACCTGTACAGTACCCACCAAATGCAGAACACCAGATTCAGCTAACCAAATGCAGCCCACCAAATGCAGTCCACCAAATGCAGTCCACCAGATGCAGCCCACCAAATGCAGCCCACCCGTACAGTGCCCACCAGATTCAGCCCAGCATATTCAGCCCACCAAATGCAGCCCACCAGATGCAGCCCACCTGTACAGTGCCCACCAAATGCAGCCCCCACCAGATGCAGCCCACCTGTGCAGTGCCCACCAAATGCAGAACACCAGATGCAGCCCACCAGATGCAGAACACCAGATGCAGCCCACCAAATGCAGTCCACCAGATGCATCCCACTTATACAGTGCCCACCAAGTGCAGAACACTAGATGCAGCCCACCAAATGCAGAACACCAGATGCAGCCCACCAGATGCAGCCTACCTGTGCAGTACCCAGCAAATGCTGCCAGTCAGTGCAGAACACCAGATGCAGCCCACAAGATGCAGCCCACCAGATGCAGCCTACCTGTGCAGTACCCACCAAATACTAAATGCTACCATCAGTGCAGTGCCCACCAGTACCTGGATCACGATCTCCTGTGTCATGGAGATTGGATTTAAATTGCCCTCCTTTGACACACTTCATACTGATTCAATGCCCCACTGGATCGGTGTTTCGTCAATCACAGAAGCCGGTCTAGGACGCGGGACTTTCTTACAGTGCCGTCGAACAGCTCAGACTGACCCCAAGCTCCATGACACAGCGGGAGATCGCCGCTGTGTATGTGTGCCACATACGGGGGGGAGGGAGGGGAGGACAGCACGGAAGCTTGGGTGCGCAGTGCAGCCGTGCAGGATTGGCCCTGCTTGAGCAACAGCTCAAAGCGGCCCCAGGGCAGACGACCTACTGGGAAATTTCCCGGTATACCGGTAGGCCAGTCTGGCCCTGACCTCAGGTAAGTATTAGGGGGGCTGATGGGAGCTGCAGCACACAAGGCTTTTTATCTTAATGCATAGAGTGCATTTAGGTAAAAAAAAAACTTCTGCCTTTATAACCACTTTAAAAATAGACACAATAAAAATAGAACTCTTTGGCATTAAAATGAACTTAACCCCATAAAAAAAACATTTCCACTGCATTTGTGAAGAAGGCTTCAGGGCGCCCAAGAAAGTCCAGCAAGCGCCAGGACCGTCTTCTACAGTTGATTCAGCTGCGGGATTGGGGGAACCAGCAGTGCAGAGCTTGCACAGGAATGGCAGCAGGCAGCTGTGAGTGGATCTGCACGCACAGTAAGGCGAAGAATTTTGGAGGATTGCCTGGTGTCAAGAAGGGCAGCAAAGAAGCTACTTCTCTCCAGTAAAAATCCACCAGGGACAGACTAATATGCTGCAAAAGGTACAGGGATTGGACTGCTGAGGACTGAGAAAAAGTAATTTTCTCTGATGAGTCCCCTTTCTGATTGTTTGGGGCATCCGGAAAAAATATTGTCCATAGAAGAAAAAGAGAGCGCTACCATCAGTCCCGTTTCATGCCAACAGTAAAGCATCCTGAGACCATTTATGCATGGGGTTGATTCTCAGCCAAGTGAGTGGGCTCACTCACAATTTTGCCATGAATAAAGAATGATACAAAAACATCCTCTGAGAGCAACTTCTCCCAACCATCCAAGAACAGTTTGGTGACAAACCATGACTTTTCCAGCATGATGCAGCACCTTGCCATAGGACAAAAGTGATAAATAAGTGGCTTGGGGAACAAAACATCGACATTTTGGGTCCATGGTCAGGAAACTCCTCAGTCCTTAATCCTATTGAGAACTTGTGGTCAATGCTCAAGAGGCGGGTGAACAAGAAAAACCCCACAAATTCAGAAAAACTCCAAGCATTGATTATGCAAGAATGGGCAGCCGTCAGTCAGGATGTGGCCCAGAAGTTGATTGACAGCATGCCAGGGCAAATTGCAGAGGTCTTGAAAAAGAAGGGTCAACACTGCAAATATTGACTCTTTGCAAAAACTTAATGTAATTGTTAATAAAAGCCTTTGACACTTATGCAATGCTTGTAATTGTACTTCAGTATACCATAGTAACATTTGACAAAATGATCTAAAAACACTGAAGCAGCAGAATTTGTGAAAATTAATATTTGTGCCATTCTCAAAACTTTTGGCCATAACTGTACACTGTCACTGTACTAATGACACTGGCTGGGAAGGGGTTAACGGCTAGGGCAATCAAGGAGTTAAATGTGTAAGCACAAGAAAAAAAGGGAGAAGGTCACATGTGCTTACACCAAGGCAACACTCAGTCCCCAATAAATACGACCTAAAAAGAAAAAATTTGCCCATGGGACTTTGCTGAGTGATACTGGATGAAGTAAATAACAAAATATTATAAAAATACAAAAATGATTTCATACCCTGTTTCCCCGAAAATAAGACCTAGCGTGATTGTCGGTGATGGCTGCAATATAAGCCCTACCCCCCCAAATAAGCCCTAGTTAAAGTCCTTGTAGGTCTTATTTTCAGGGTAGGGCTTATTTTCGGGGAAACAGGGTAGGGCTTATTTGGGGGGTAGGGCTTATATTGCAGCCATCACCAACAATCACGCTAGGTCTTATTTTCAGGGAAACAGGGTATTGTATAAGAACAGACAAAATCCAAGTTATAGTTATATCATCATAAAAAGCATATCACCAATGTATATACATATTGCTAATATTGATGTAAAGTCGTTTTTACAAGGTCACTTAATTCTTAACTCATAGAAGCTGTAAACTCTATGCGTTTTGTGGGACAGCGCCCACTTCCTCAGGAGACAGCCAAGATTGGGTTTGCGTATATCTGTGAGAAGATCATGTAATGAGCAAAAAAATTAACACCCAGTTGCTTTGCATTTTAGGACTACTCAAAATGAAATAGGAGTAAGTCCGCGAGTGTGCAAGGCCAATACTTACACAGCAGAAACATCACAGATTGAATCAGTGTATCCAAGGTCCCAGCAATGTGGAGGTGCCTCCACATATTAGGTTCCAACTGGGAGCTGATGGAGGTGGGCAACATGTTTCGGGGCTGGAACATAGAAAAAGGGCAGGAAAATACAACCCTTAGAAAAGGCTGGAAAGGCCGGAAAGTAGAAAAAGGGCAGGAATATACAACCCCTAGAAAAGTGATAGGTAACAAAGAATGAAACCCATAAAGTGGAAAATAAGCCATTAGTAAGTGAGTGAAAATCGGACCAAAGAAGACATACAGTAGGTGACCTCGATATTGCGTCAATCTCACCGCATTTATCGGCGAGATTTGCCACCTGCGAGCCCCATCGCGGGAGCCAGCGCCGAGCTGATCGGGAAAGGAAAACTTTTTTTTTCTTTGGCGATGAGTGACAGGCAGTGCTGACAGCTGTCTGGTATGAATAATGAGGGGGAACACTGTGCCAAATTTTAAATGAAAAAAATGGCGTGAGTTCCCCCTCAGGGGCATACCAGGCCCTTAGGTCTGGTATGGATTGTAAGGGGAACCCCCTACGCCGAAAAATCGGCGTGGGGGGTCCCCCCAAATCCATACCAGACCCTTATGCGAGCACGCAGCCCGGCCGGTGAGGAAACGGGGTGGGGACGAGCAAGCGCCCCCCCCTGAACCGTACCAGGCCACAAGCCCTCAACATGGGGGGTGGGTGCTTTGGGGGAGGGGGGCGCCCTGCGGGCCCCTCCACCCCAAAGAACCTTGTCCCCATGTTGATGAGGACAAGGGCCTCTTCCCGACAACCCTGGCCGTTGGTTTTTGGGGTCTGCGGGCAGGGGGGCTTATCGGAATCCAGGAGCCCCCTTTAATAAGGGGCCCCAAGATCCCGGCCCCCCACCCTATGTGAATGAGTATGGGGTACATGGTAACTCTACCCATTCACCTAGGAAAAAAAGTGTCAATAAAAAAAACACACTACACAGGTTTTAAAAGTAATTTATTAGGCAGCTCCGGGGTCTTTTTCCGACTTTGGGGGTCTTCTTCCGACTTCTTCTCCCGGTGTTCGGCCTCTTCTCCCGGGCCCCTCCGCTATCTTCTGCCAGCTCTTTTGCTAGCGGGGGGCCCGGTCTCCTGCCGCTGTCCGGTTCTTCTCCGGTATCTTCTGCCGGACTCCCCCGCTATCTTCTTCCAGCTCTTTTGCTAGCAGGGGCCCGGTCTTCTGCGCTGTCTTGTCCCCCCTTCTTCCGATGTTGACACAACGCTCTTTCCTGCTGGAATGCTGTGTGCGAGCCGCCCAGCCATTTATATAGGCGGTGACCCCGCCCCCTTGTGACGTCACAGTCCCAGCATGCGCAGGGACTCTGGGGTCACGCCCCCTTATGACGCCAGAGTCCCTGCACATGCTGGGACTGTGACGTCACAAGGGGGCGGGGTCACCACCTATATAAATGGCTGCGCGGCTCACACACAGCATTCCAGCAGGAGAGAGCGTTGTGTCAACATCGGAAGAAGAGAAGAGGGGACAAGACAGCGCAGAAGACCGGGCCCCTGCTAGCAAAAGAGCTGGAAATAGATAGCGGGGGAGTCCGGCAGAAGATACTTGAGAAGAACCAGACAGTGGCAGGAGACCGGGCCCCCGCTAGCAAAAGAGCTGGAAGAAGATAGTGGAGGGGCCCGGGAGAAGAGGCCAAACACCAGGAGAAGAAGTCAGAAGAAGACCCCAGAGCTGCCTAATAAATTACTTTTAAAACCTGTGTAGTGTGTTTTTTTTATTGACACTATTTCCTAGGTGAATGGGTAGAGGTACCATGTACCCCATACTCATTCACATAGGGTGGGGGGCCGGGATCTGGGGGCCCCCTTATTAAAGGGGGCTCCCGGATTCCGATAAGCCCTCCGCCCACAGACCCTGACAACCAGGGTTGACGGAAAGAGGCCCTTGTCCTCATCAACATGGGGACAAGGTGCTTTGGGGTGGGGGGGCCTGCAGTGTGCCACCCCTCCCCCAAAGCACCCACCCCCCATGTTGAGGGCATGCGGCCTGGTACGGGGGGACGCTCGCTCGTCCCCACCCCGTTTCCACCCACGCCGTTTTTTTTCATTTAAAATTTGGCGTGGCGTTCCCCCTCATTATTCATACCAGACAGCTGTGAGCACTGCCTGTCACTCATCGCGAAAGGAAAAAAAGTTTCCCTTTCCCGAACAGCGAGCCAGCGCGACATGCACAGGACCCTGTCGCCGAGAACCAGCGCGATGGGATCGCGCTGGAAACACAATCTCGCGGTCAGGTACTGTATTGAAGGTAGGAATCAAATATAAGGGTCAGAGGGTGTGCAAGAAATATCTAGCCAAAGAAGAAAATCGGAACTTTGCAAAACTATTCCCTCTCTTTTTGCACTGTTCCACTTTTCTTCTTTGGCTAGATATTGGCTAGGGGTTGTATATTCCTGCCCTTTTTCTATGTTCCGGCCCTGGACTTACCCATCGCCATCAGCTTCCGGATGGAACCTAATATGTCACATTTTTTAATGCACCTATACTCTAGATATACTAGATGTTGTGTAAGTATGGGCTATGCACACTATCAAATGCAAATCAACTGGCTGTTAATTTTTTGCTCATTATGTGGTCTTCCCACACAAACCCAATCTTAGGTGTCTCCTGAGGAAGTGGGTGCTACAAAACGCGTAGAGATTAAAGCTCCTATGAATTTAAGAATTAAGTGGCCTTATAAAAATGTCTTTACATCAATATTAGCAATATGTATGTACATTAGTGATATGCTTTTTATGATGATATAACTATAAATTGGATTTTGCCTGTTTTTATACAATATGAAATACATTTTTTATTTTTATAATATTTTGTTTCCCAGCATCCAATTCGCATGGCAGGAGGCTGTGACAGGCTCTCAATGGAGCCAGTTCACACATCTCTGGGGCGGCTGCAGTGTGCACAGCAGAAGGGTCCTGTGTGTCTATAGCTCTGTTTCAGGTCCGAATTCAGGCAAAAATTCAGACCTAATTCTTACCTGAAACAGTGAACAGGGATGCACCGGACCCCCTGCTGTGCCCTGCGCCACACATAGTGTGAACCCAAGCCTTACACACATACAAGGACTAAATAACCTTCCAGTATGTCTTTAGAGTGTGGGAATGAACCAACACAAGCATAGGGAGAACATGCAAATAGTGTCCTTGCTGGGATTTCAGCCAAGGCAGAAGTGCTAATCATTAAGAAAGGTACACAGAAGTCAGGCACAATTCAAGAATGAATCTGTAAGCAGAGTTCAGACTACCTACAGAATTGCTGTCTTATAAGGTTGAGCATCTCAGACTTCAGGCTAAAGCAGCAATACTGTATATGCAGCACTGAACATGGCCCACTTTAAGGAGAAGAAAAATTTTACAGTGAAATTGTGGCATTAATTACTGCTTAAAAGTATTGTAATGATGAAGTAAATTTAAGTGGTACCTAGTGGTACTAGTTTTTTAAAATCTTAACCCATTCTCTGCATAAAGGTAAAGGAACACTCCAGTACCTTTCTACACCCGCATATCCCCAAACACTTACCTGTGGTCTGTTGACACAGCTGCCAGGCATGGACAATCTGTGCAGCTTGTCTGCTCTTTCACATTCTGGAGGTCATACTGAAGGCAGGGGATCCATAGGGTCCCGAAAAAAGTACTCTTGCGCACTGGTGTGTTAGCTAAAAAGAAAATTCAAGAGGGGCTATGGACTTCGGCTTTGCTGCTCTCGAAGGATGGGATTGTCCTAATAGTGAAAAACAAAGAAAGAGACAAGAGAGCGCACCAGCCTAGCGCATTATCCTTGGCAAGTTTAATAAATTAAAAACAAGGTAAAAAGCTACTCACAAAAGTCGCAAGTAAAATGGCATATCGAACGCACAAAGGCAATAGTTCCAGTGGTAGGCAGCTATCCAGGTCCCAGGAGGGAGGCACACGGACCGCCGCTGGCTTACGCGTTTCGAAGGTTTGACCTTCTTCCTCAGAGCCTTAGTCAAGGCTCTGAGGAAGAAGGGCAAACCTTCGAAACGCGTAAGCCAGCGGCGGTCCGTGTGCCTCCCTCCTGGGACCTGGATAGCTGCCTACCACTGGAACTATTGCCTTTGTGCGTTCGATATGCCATTTTACTTGCGACTTTTGTGAGTAGCTTTTTACCTTGTTTTTAATTTATTAAACTTGCCAAGGATAATGCGCTAGGCTGGTGCGCTCTCTTGTCTCTTTCTTTGTGATCCATAGGGTCCTACTGCCATCAAATTGTTAGGAGGAGTGAAGTGGAGGGAGCCGGGCCGTGGCCTCCCAATCATTATGCGTGTCTATGGAGGCACACAGCACCAGCTGGTAGCATGTATTGCACAGGGGTCTCCTTAGGAGCCAGCTAGCTAAGGAGACACCTGTAAACAGGAAGGGGGCTAGAGACTTGGGAACTAGCCCAAAGAGAATAAAACTGGCCCCATAATTTACAGTAAGTTTGGATCCCCTGTTAAAGCTCAACTCCAGGCAAAAATAAAATGAAAATAGTGCATTGTACATCATCAATTACTTTACTCCTCAGTCTTTATTCCATTTACCTCTTCCTAAGCCATCCTGCAGTGTAATGGATGAAAGTCAAAGTTTCTTCTGAGCCAAGCTAATTTCCTACCCTGCTCATTATCTTCTTGGGCCCTGGTCTCCTCACTGCTCCTGTGAGTTCTCCTGCCTCTGAAGCATATCAGAGAGGACCCATTTGCTGGAAGTGTCACCTCCACCAATATGAGGTGTCCACATCATAGTTATGTGGATATCTGTCAGAATGATCACGTACATGCCTGTGCTCGAGGATATGCTTATGTGCATAGTACAGCTCATGCACCAGTGCTCAGGATCAGGGCTGTGCATGAGCCAATGTGTGTTTGCTAATGTGCATGTGCATTAGCGTGAATGACCGTGCAAGTTTGGCACTGGTGTTTTGGCACCCAGTGACCTAATTAAGGCATTGCAGAATTTTGGAGAGTTGCTGAACGGTCATCAGTTTCAGTGACCAAACCTGCTTCCTGTTTCTTCTGTGCTTTGACCAGGCTTGCCTTCTGACTCTATCTGATCTTGATCTCCTGTTATCGACTTTGGCTTGTGATCTGACTCCATTGTTTGCCTGCTGATTTTGTATTGCTTCTGCATGTGTGATACTGTCCTCAGCCTGGCTTCTAAATGTGCTTCTGTCTTCTGAATCTGAACCTCAGTTGTTGCTGACTTTGGCCTGTTTGACTATTTGACTATAATTCTGACTCACACACCTGGGATTTCCTGCGCTCCATCTATGTGACAGCATTCTGCAGTCCTGCATCCACAGCATCTCAGCATTACCTGCGCTGTCATCTGTCAGAACCCATTCCATGCCTCGTTCTGCTATACCCTGTCACCAACTCCGGAGGAATATGGGACAGGATAAATTAGGGAAGCCCTACTGTCAGCTCAGCCTTTATTAGGTACATTACAGTACTCAACGAAAGACCCCAGGAAATAAACAGAAAGAGAGCGAAGGATCGTCACGTGACTTGCTACAGATAAGTAAAATGGGCATTTGGATAGGTCATCCCAGCAGGTAGTTAGTGTGGGAGGGGTGTGTTTTAATATCCTGGAGTTGGAGTTTAAAAGAATTAGAATTAAAGTCAATAGTAGATGGTGCAAATGGTGGGCAAGAAGCTGAGACCAGGAGCCCATGCAGTTAGGTAGATAACACAGCAATGTCTCTTATCAGTTTGTCCCACCTTGCAGCAGACATCAAATTCTTCTAAAATAAAAAAAAATAAAAAAAATAGGGTTTAATATCACTTTAGGGTCTTCCATTTGCTGTGAGATTTCCTATGTCAAATATTTTAGTTGTTTTATGAGCTTAGTTGAATATCTATAAAACACAACTGAAACTCACTACCCAGAAAGTGCAGTCATGTACACCCATGTATTTAAATTCTGCATTTTCACCAGGCCCCAAAATAAAAAATAAAAAAATTGCACCAAAATAAATTCAAACATCTCTAAATCACTCTTTAAGCATGATCACAACAATAAAACTCAAATGATCCAATCTATTTTGAGCACAAGCCAGATGAATTGCTGCTTTAAAACCATTTTTTTTTTTTTGCATTATTTTTCCCTTGTTTAATTCTGTTGCAGTCAGAGCCAAGGGACCGGATACAGAGAAGCCTATGGGGAGATCTAATGGACCGATTCAATTTCCAAAGCATGACGCCACTTAAGCATTAGGACTAGAGCAAAGGGAAGAGAGAAGGAGAGTGTGGGAGTGTGTGTGAGAGAGAATGAGAGAGAGAGAGAGGAATGAAAGGATGGGAAAAGATGAGACTGGAACATGCATAAAAAAAAAACATTGTCATCAATTATATTAAATGATACCATTCAGATTTCTTTGTTAAAGGATTCGGTGGATTTGCAGGGATTTTTTTTTTTTTAAAAGGGGGATATTTAAGTCTCTATAGGGCTTGTAGTGTACACCACTGAGTGTGATTGAAGATAGAGAGGAAAGGACATTTCAGTTGCATGGAGATATATCATAAAATAATTATACTATGGGAAGGAGAGACAGAGACATACACACAGCCAGTGAGGAGACTGACAAAACCCCTTGGATCCCGCCTCTCTCCACCCCCTTAACTCATTCACAAGATAACTGAGAATATCCGCATTCACAAAACACAGTGACACAGATCAGCACCACCTCTCAGCAGCAAGGCACAGTCAGTCTGTGCTGACCGGAGATGTACACATAGAGGAAGCCAAGGAAACACTGCTAGCTAAGGCTTGCAGACAAAACCAATGCTTAGAGCTGTTCTAGAGATTTGCAGAGGAATATCCCTTGAACTAAAGCCATATCTGCGGATTTATCCCAGAGACACTATGCAGCCCAGCTACAATCTTGGGAGCGATTGCATCCGTCTGTAGCATCTCTGGATTTTCTGACGCTGTAAGCCGCAAAAAAAATTGCGCGTGATCCCTCGCTGCTGGTGTGGTGTTTGGGGGGGACACACCTATACGTCAGTAGCCCACGGTCAAGGAGGAGTATTCATTGAGACTTTTCCTATAGCTGGGATGCATACAAAGGGCAAGACGGAGAAGCAGTAGCTACCTGGATCTGGGTGGAGACTATATACTTGCCTAGCACCATGGATCTAAATATGCACATAGGTAATCTGGATATATATTTTGTAACATTTACTAACCTTTTTTTCAGTTATTGCAGATTTTTTTTTTTTAAATGTCATTGGTCTTTTTATATAATATGAATGAACAGCGTGGGTAATGCAAGAACCCATATTAACCCATCAGAAATTATCAAATTGGTTTGCCAAGGGTATGCACTTTGCACATCGGAGCTGTTGTAAGCACTGGTGTGTGTTGTATGTGCAATTCACATGCAGTGGCCTTTGGCAAAGCAAAGAAAATATGCAGTAATGCATAGCAACAACCAATCAGAAATGGGCTGCCATCGCTCTGAATATTTTATGCTGAAAAAAGTGAAATGTGATTGGATGCTTTAATTTAAAGCCCTTGATGCACTCTTTGCATTGCCTTTTTAAATAATCTCTATTGACTGCATATTTTGTGATTCTAAATCTTAAATAAAGCAGGTGAGGTTGGTATAAACTAGCTTGATGAACTATGTAGCTGTGTAGTTATGTTTAACTCTATATAATCTACATTGTCTAGTGCGTTTACTATGGAAAGAATGAAGATGAATCTCAAGAAATGTAGTGAACTAATCCTTCCTTTACAAATAACAGGGCAATGGTCTATACTCTACATCTAGCTTATAAAAAAAGAGAAAAAAGAATATGCGGTAATAATACTTAGCAATGCAATTTTGCATATAAACCACACTATAAACATTTAATGAGGCAAGGCATAACCATGTTAAGACTTTTAAAGAATGCACTAAAAATGAAAATAAATAATTCTATCTTTTTTTTTTTCTGTATACAGTGTGCTATATTATACCATCAGCACATGCCTCCATGGTGGATTTCATATTGCTTAATTCTAATGTAGGATAAACAGCATCTGTATCTGTATTGATGCACAGCCTTCATGACAGCAGGCCTAACAGTTCAGAAAATAAATAAATAACAAATGCAGATTATATACTATTTTACTAAATCATCTTGTTTTAAAAGGTGGACTTTTCCTTTTTTTTTCTTTTATCTGTATCCGATATATTGCACTGGATTTCAACTCTCATTTACAATACAACCAGCTTAACCACTCCTTATTCTGCACGATGCAGCATTGTAGAGGCATGCATTTGAATTGTGCTGTAAACAACTAATAAAGCAGCAAATATACCAAAAAAAGGCAAACTTTTTTACTTTTATACTCCGACATGTTTATGCAGTTTAAAAACCTGTTTGTAAATGTAGATATGCTTGCAGATGAAAATAGGTGGAGGATAGCATGAGAAGAGCTTACAATTCTATACTTATTAGCAGTAAATGTATGTGTATGCTTATAAAATCTATGGATTATAGTAGGGAAATGTGTTGTGTGATGAATGTATAGTAAGACATTTAAACAAATACATAGTTCAGGAATAGCAATATAGTGTGAATCGTTCCTTATATAATATCATATAATCTTTAGGAAATATTGGCACTCTCACTAAATCCCATAGCTTCCAATTTGAGACCTACATGAATGAAGAGGGAGTTGACTTAGTCACTCATGCAGCAGATTAATGTTTTTCTATTCATGGGTCCTTGTAACCTTGGCTTCATCCATCCATATGGAACAGCAGGTTCTTGTGGCTAGTTACATCAGAGTCTGTGCCACAGATACAATACAAATGTTCTGTTCAAATTTTGGGTGCCATAACAACCTCAGTTCTTTTTGTGTATGGCAGAGCTTGCCTTGCCTAGAACAGCAGTTTAAGGATGGCCACACACAAATACAATTTATTTGTACGATCTGTGTATAATCGACTTTGAATTTTACCATCAACTGTGCAATGTAAGGGCCTACTTTAAAAAGCCATTGATTTACGCCCCAATGACACAATATATTATCTAATCAGATGTGCGTGGCAGCATTAGGATTATAAATGGGCCAACAGACAGATAAAGGATAGCGTGGGGTAGATTTATAAAACTGGAGCAATGGAAATTAGAGCTGATACCAATAATCGGTTAGTGGTATGTTACCTATCATTTTCGGAAAGATCAATTTTTATGCATCATCTCCATTGGGTAGTTCACCTGATAATATCTTTTAGCTAAAATTATTCTATAATCCTGAAAATATATGCTTTATATTTAAGATTGTAGTTTAGGCAAAGCAGGACACATACATTACTGGCTCTAATCTGTTAGAGATTATTTGCTGATGTTATTGCTAAACCAGCAACCTATGCATATGCCTAATACTGCGCTGGGTTAGATACTGGGCACTTTCACCCCCCTCCTGCCCAGGCCAATTTCCAGCTTTCAGGGCTGTTGCAATTTGAATGACAATTGCCTGGTCATGCATCACTGTACCCATATAACATTTTTTATCATTTTTTTTGAGACAGATAGAGCTTTCTTTTGGAGGTATTAATCGCCACTGGGTTTTTATTTTTTCTAAACAAACGAAAAAAAGAAGGAAGCTCTTGAAAAAAATATTTTTTTTTCTTAGTTTCTGTTATAATATTTTGCAAATTAATTAAAGTAATTTTTCTTCTTTACTGTTGAGCACTGATAGGCTACACTGATGGGCGCTGATAGGCTGCACTAATGGACACTGATGAGGCTGCACTGATGGGCACTGATGAGGCTGCACTGATGAGGAGGCACAGATAGGCACTGATGAGGCTGCACTGATGGGAAAGCACTGATGGGTACTGATGAGGCGACACTGATAAGCTGCACTGGAGGGCACTGGTGCGGCAGCACTGATGGGCAGTGATGAGTCTGCACTGATGAGCACTAATGAGGCTGCACTGATGGGCACTGATAAGCTGCATTGATGAGGCAGCACTGATAAGGCTGCACTGATGGGCACTGATAAGGCAGCTCTGATGGGCACTGATAAGCTGCACTGATGGGCACTGATTAGGCAGCACTGGTGAGGTAGCACTCATGGGCACTAATAAGCTGCACTGATGAGGTAGCACTGATGGGCACTGATGAGGCTTCACTGATGGGCACTGATAAGCTGCACCGATGGGCATCGATTAGGCAGCACTGATGAAGCTGCAATTATGGGCACTGATGAGGCAGCACTGATGGGCACTGATGAGACTGCACTGGTGGGCACTGATAAGGCAGCTTTGATGGGCACTGATTGGGCAGCACTGATGAGGCGGCACTGATGGGCACTGATTAGGCAGCACTGATGAGGCAACACTGATGGGCACTGATAAGCTACACTGAAGGGCACTGATAAGCTGCACTGATAGGCTCTGATGGGGCTGCACTGACCATCAGGGCTCTGATGGTTAGTGCCCTGATTATCAGTGTGAATGTGCCATGTCAGCATTGCCGATTACTGGCTTTCTTCTCCTCACGCTGTGACATGCACTGTTGATAACCGGCGGCAAGCCTGTTCTCATGTGATCACCTGTGATTGGACACAGCGGATCACATGGACCCTTTACAGTGATTGGCCCTTTACCGCGATCTGTGATCAGCTGTGTCCTAAGGATGGGGGTGAGGGGGTGCGCTCCCCAGGAGGTGAGTAGGGAGCATGGCTCTGGAAGGATGTCCATGGACGCCTTCAAATAACGAGAGAGCCAAGCTATAGCTGTGGCTATAGCGTGGTCATAAGGTGCTGGGGGATTTTTTTTTGTCTTAGTAAAAGAGTTATGGTTTTGGGGTGCTCCATTGCTAACTGAATGTGGATGTGATTTTAGTTCTCATGGTGGCATTAATATAAAAAAACAAGTGTTAAACCCTATAGGCAACAATTCACTGAGTGCCTGTTCACACTATGCTCACACTAGAATCGCACAGGAACGAGTTGAAACCTGTGCGATTCAACCCACATCCAAAACGTACTGCTTTTGCAATCTGCAGCGGGTGTCAATAAAATGTTAACAACATCCCAAACGCAGGTCTCCAGTGCTTTTCGTTTGCCCACACCAGATCGCATGGTACTTTTGTACCATATGTTCTGGTTACAGACCATTTTAAAAAGTAGTGCATGCATTACTTTTGGCTCGGTGCGAGTTTTTAGCCCATTCAAAATGAAGGGGCTTGAAACTGCAGCGCAGAGAGCCGCATGTGAATCGCACAGGAATGCGCAGTGTGTTTCTGTGCAATTCTGATGTGGGCATGGTGTGATCCGGCCCTAATGTTAATTTATAACTTTTATTATTTGTGTGGCTTCAAAGACCTGTGGTCATTAAAGGCTGCACGGTAATAGCCATCTTAGAGGTGCAAATAATTAAATCCAGCCTTGATAGTAGGCCATTGTGGTTTACTTACTTTTATTTATTTAGTATTTATTATCGCTTTGACTGTATGCACTCAATATAAATCCCAGAGTCTTCCAAAATAAGCCTAAAAATGATGCTCCTTATAGCAACCAGTCAGAATCCACCCACTATTTTACTGGTGCAGTTTAGAGAACATACAAAAAGATTGTATTAGTTGCTATGAGCAACACTTCTATTGCTTCTGATGTCTATGCCAACTGCTCCCCAGGCTATGATGGATATATACACTCACTGGCCACTTTATTAGGTACATCTGTTCAATTGCTTGGTAACACATATTGCTAATCAGCCAATCACATGGCAGCAACTCAACGCATTTAGGCATCTAGATGTGGTGAAGACAACTTGCTGAAGTTCAAACCGAGCATCAGAATGGGAAAGGAAGTAGATTTAGAAGACTTTGAACATGGCATGGTTGTTGGGGTCAGACGGGCTGGTCTGAGTATTTAAAAAACTGCTGATCTACTGGGATTTTCACACAAAACCATTTCTAGGGTTTACAGAGAATGGCCTGAAAAAGAAAAAATATCCAGTGAGCGGCAGTTGTGTGGACCTCGTTGGTGTCAGAGGTCAGAGGAGAATGGGCAGACTGGTTCAAGATGATAGAAAGGCAACAGTAACTCATATAAGCACTCGTTACAACCAAGGTATGCAGAACACCATCTCTGAACGCATGACAAATCAAACCTTGAAGCAGATGGGCTACAGCAACAGAAGACTACACCGGGTGCCACTCCTGTCAGCTAATAACAGGAAACTGAGGCTACAATTTGCACAGGCTTACTAAAATTGGACAATAGAAGATTGGAAAAACATTTCCTAGTCTGACGAGTCTTGATTTAAACTGCAACATTCAGATGGTAGGGTCAGAATTTAATAGAGCATACAAACATGGATCCATCCTGCCTTGTATCAACGGTTCAGGCTGGTGGTGGTGTAATAATGTGGGGGATATTTTTTTGGCACACTTTGGTCCTCCATCGGCACACTTTGGCACCAATTCAGCATTGCTTAAATTCCACGACCTACCTGAGCATTGTTGCTGACCATGTCCGTGTCCCTTTATGACTACAGTGTACCCATCTTCTGATGTCTACTTCACTGTACTCCAATGGCCTCCACAGTCACCAGACCTCAATGCAATAGAGCACCTTTGGGATGTGGTGGAACAGGAGATTTGCATCATGGATGTGCAGCCAACAAATATGCAGCAACTGCGTGATACTATCATGTTAATATGGACGAAAATCTCTGAGGAATGTTTCCAACACCTTGTTGAATCTATGGCATGAAGAATTGTGGCAGTTCTGAAGGCAAAAGGGGGTCCAACCCGGTACTAGCGAGGTGTACCTAATAAAGTGTCCGGAGAGTGGAAATTTCCACATTACACTTAGTGCCATGATGTCACCTGATTTCCTCTTGAAGGACTGAAAATATAAAGCCTTAGCTACCCTCTCTTGCTGGGAAATTTTTATGTTATTAATTAATAATAGATACTAATAACATCCAATGAAATTCCCCATTGAACTTTAAATAGTCATTTTGATGCTCATTGATAACCAAATTGCAATAACATATTTTTCTAATGGCACCTTTAAAAAAACATGATAATTAAGGAAAACCTAGTCATCTTGCTGCTAAGTGAACCAATGGCTTCAACATTTGTTACTTGCAATTACACTGAGCAAAATTATAAATGCAACACTTTTGTGTTTGCCCCCATTTATCATGAGCTGAACGCAAAGGTCTACGACTTTTTTCTATGTCCACAAAAGGGCCTGTTTCTCTCAAATATTGTTCACAAATCTGTCTAAATCTGTGTTAGTGAGCACTTCTCCTTTGACGAAATAATCCATCCACCTCACAGGTGTGGCATATCAAGATGCTGATTAGACAGCATGATTATTGCACAGGTGTGCCTTAGGCTGGCCTTAATATAAGGCCACTCTAAAATGTGCAGTATTATTGTATTAGTGAAAACCAGTCAGTATCTGGTATGACCACCATTTGCCTCACACAGTCCAGCACATCTCCTTCGCATAGAGTTGATCAGGTTGTTGATTGTGGCCTGTGGAATGTTGGTCCATTCCTCTTCAATGGCTGTGGGAAGTTGCTGGATATTGGCAGGAACTGGAACACGCTGTCGTATACGCCGATCCAGAGCATCCCAAACATGCTCAATGGGTGACATGTCCGGTGTGTATGCTGGTCATGCAAGAACTGGGATGTTTTCAGCTTCCAGGAATTGTGTACAGATCCTTGCAACGTGGGACCGTGCATTATCATGCTGCAACATGAGGTGATGGTTGTGGATGAATGGCACAACAATGGGCCTCAGGATCTCATCACGGTATCTCTGTGCATTCAAAATGCCATCAATAAAATGCACCTGTGTTCGTTGTCCATAGCATAGGCCTGCACATACCATAACCCCACCGCCACCATGGGCCACTCCATCCACAATCCACAACGTTGAGATCAGCAAACCGCTCATCCACACAACACCATACACGCCGTCTGCCATCTGCCCTGTACAGTGAAAATCGTGATTCATCCATGAAGAGAACACCTCTCCAAAGTGCCAGACGCCATCGAATGTGAGCATTTGCCCACTCGGGTCGGTTAGGACGACAAACTGCAGTCAGGTCGAGACCCCGATGAGGACGATGAGCATGCAGATGAGCTTCCCTGAGACGGTTTCTGACAGTTTGTGCAAGAATTCTTTGGTTATGCAAACTAATTGTTGCAGGAGCTGTCCGGCTGGTCTCAGATGATCTTGGAGGTGAAGATGCTGGATGTGGAGGTCCTGGAATGGTGTGGTTACACATGGTCTGCAGTTGTGAGGCCGGTTGGATGTACTGCCAAACTCTCTGAAACGCCTTTTGAGACGGCTTATGGTAAAGAAATGAACATTCCATTCAAGGGCAACAGCTCTCGTAGACATTCCTGCAGTCAACATGCCAATTGCACGCTTCCTCAAAACTTGCGATATCTGTGGCATTGTGCTGTGTGATAAAACTGCACATTTTACTGAAGCGTGGCATTTTATTGTGGCCAGCCTAAGGCACACCTGTGCAGTAATCATGCTGTCTAATCATCATCTTTATATCCCACACCTGTGAGGTGGATGGATTATCTCAGCAAAGGAGAAGTGCTCACTAACTCATGACGCTTGAACCATCGGGTTCAGGTAAGAAAAAGGAGCACTCGGGGGGGCTGCTGCAGCACCGAAGGTTTTTCACCTTAAAAACCTTCTGCATATGCATTAGGGTGAAAAACCTCAAGACTTTACATCTCCTTTAAGGGCTTGTGCACACTGCATCTCAAAGAAGCTCAAAGAAGCTGCTCCTACAGGCTTTTGAGCTCTCATTTTTTCTGCCTGGAAACTCCCCTCCATGTTAGCCAATGTGTCCATGTTCACTATGGCTTTTTCAGGAGTTTACAGGCATATGTTCTTAGAGGCATAACCCCCCCCCCCACCACCACCACCACCACCACCACCACCAAACTCGTGTTTTTGAGAGAACTTTTCCAGAAGAAAAGATGTCTAAGTCATCAAAAATGCACGAAAAAGCGTGAAAAAGCTCAAAAAAGCTGAAAGACGCTCAAAACACACAAAAACAATAGGAAACTGAGTTGAGGGGAGGGTTTTTGAAAAAAAAAATAAACGCTTATGCTCAAAAAAGCTTAAAAAAGCTCAATAATAAAAAAAACACAAGCTTCTTCAAGCTGAAATAAAAACTCAAATGCCTGTAAGGGCTTATGCACACTGCAGCTCAAAAGCTGCTTTATAGGCATTTGAGCTTTTACTTCAGCTTGAAAAAGCTTGTGCGTATTTGTGCTCTTGTGCACATTTTTATTGAGCTTCTTCAAGCACCTTTAAACTCCTTTGAGCTTTTTTGAGCATAATGCCACGTACACACGAGCTGACTTTTCGACCGGACTGGTCCAACGGGCCGAATCCGGCGGACAATCCGACCGTGTGTGGGCTTCATCGGACCTTCAGCGGACTTTTCCTGTCGAAAATCTGACGGACTTTAGATTTGAAACATGCTTCAAATCTTTACGTCGGAACTCCGCCAGACCCAGTTCCTATCGAGAAATCCGCTCGTCTGTATGCTAGTCCAACAGATGAAAACCCACGCTAGGGCAGCTATTGGCTACCGGCTATCAACTTCCTTATTTTAGTCCGGTCGTACGTCATCACGTACTAATCCGTTGGACTTTGGTGTGATCGTGTGTAGGCAAGTCTGTTCGCTCAAAAGTCCGTCTGAATGTCCGTCGGACAAGTCCGGTCGAAAAGTCCGCCTGTGTGTACGCGACATAAGAGTTTTTTTTGACAAACTCTCCTAGATAGTATTTTCTTAACCACTGTATAAACAAAACAAAAAAGCTGGAACAAATGTTTTCAAGCTTTTTCAAGTTCTTTTGAGCTCTTTTGAGGTCTTTGGGGCACTAGCTCCTCACAAAAACGTGAGTCTGTTGGGGGTTTTTTTTCTGCCTCTAGAAGCATATGCCTGAAAACGCCTGAAAAATCCATAGTGTGCATGAACACATTGGTTAACATGGAGGGGAGTTTCTAGGCAGAAAAAATAAGAGCTCAAAAGCCTGTAGGAGCTGCTACTTTGTTGAGCTCCTTTGGGCTGCAGTGTGCATGAGCCCTAAAAGCAGCTTTTTTTTGAGCTGCAGTGTGCATGAGCCTTTAAAATGTAAGGAGTTTGCCAGTATCACACTTCCTGTCCTCGGCGACAACACTCATTCACAATATCTATAGAGGAAAAACATTGTTACCATTGGAAGTTCTTTAGTACCACAAAACACCAGTCCCTCTTATCTCTATAACATATGGGGAGGTGTTCTATAGTCCCCAGAGAGACCTGGAAACAATTCTAACTAATAAATGTTAAAGCGATATTCAGTGGAGGCTGGTGCTCCATTTTTTGGGGGAGGCGGCAAACAAACCAAGCCCCCCCCCCTCTAGTCCTGCTCACCCGTTTTCCAGCCCCGCTCAAAAGCTCGCTTGCAAGCCCGCCAGCCCCCACACTTACCACATCCAGGTCCCAGGCGGCTTCGGAGGCTTCCCTGGCTTCTCCTCCCGACCAATCCAGTCGCTTCTCCTCCCAATCTGGTTCCAGGACTCGCTTCCTGTCCTGATTGGCCGAGAGGAGAAGCAGGAAGACTATAACGATTGTTGATTCGCTATTGTCACAAGTGGGTGGGCTCAGGGCGCAGTGCTCTGTGCTTTCTGAAGCCAATTAAATCCTCCGGCTCTAATCACATGCTTCACAAAAACCAAACAAACATGGAGATTAGGGGTTGGGCACATAGAGATTAGGGGGGCGGCACCCCTGTGCCCCTTATGGATGGGCTGCCACTGGCCTTATTGAACACAAAACTAAAAATGTAATGTATTGCAGCTTACCAATAATTAGATGAGGTTGCTGTGTTAGTTCTCTCTTTTTTAGGCTTTTTTAGGCTTTTCCCCCTCAGTTTTCACCTGGTGATCTGGCCAGTAACACACCTCCTCTATTAGAATGCATCCACTCTGGATGGGGTCCAGTTTTAGGTAAAATATTATAAAAAAAAATTGTGCAGCTTTGGAGAGTGTTCGAAGAAATGAGTAAAAGAAACAGGAAATCTTACACACAGTGATAGATCAAAACAATTGGGTATTTCCTATACAGATCTGGAAAATTAACTCTTTATTTTAAAGAATGTAGGACAAAGGACAGGTGAATGCCAGTGGAAAGAAGATTGTACCAACAGTCTAAGAAGGGCTTGATCGGACATTGATCCATCGTTTTTTTCCGACGGATGTTGGCTCAAACTTGTCTTGCATACACACGGTCGCACAAAGTTGTCGGAAAATCCGATCGTTCTGAACGCGGTGACGTAAAACACGTACGTCGGGACTATAAACAGGCAATAGCCAATAGCTTTCGTCTCTTAATTTATTCTGAGCATGCGTGGCACTTTGTGCATCGGATTTGTCTACACACGGTCGGAATTTAAAGGATCGGATTTAGTTGTCAGAAAATTTTATAGCATGCTCTCAATGTTTATGTGTCGGAAATTCCGATGGAAAAAGTCTGATGGAGCCCACACATGGTTGGAATTTCCGACAACATGCTCCGATCGCACATATTCCATCAAAAGTCCGATCGTGTGTACAGGGCATAAGAGTGGCTGTAGAACTATAGGCAAAACGTTTCATTTTGGATAGTGTAAGGGAGGGTTAGATGTCAGTTTAGTTTTGCCATTTGCGTCCCATTGGGGAGATTTCCATTCAGTTCCTGTCCCATAGCCAAACAGGAAGTAAGAGGAAATCTCTCCAAACTGAGGGAATCCTGGGGAGTCACCAGGGTCATCAGAACTAGTGCCCCCATTGGAAGATTTCCCTTCTATTACTGTTCTGGCGTCAACACTAATTTGGGATTTTCTTTAACTTTCACTTTCGATAATGGTAAACAGAACAAAAAGAGAGAGTTCTATCCAAAACTTAAAAAAAAAAGTTTTGCCTTTTGTTGTACTTTCAAGTGTTTGTAAATCCAAAAAAAAATTGTTTTTGTTTTGGATAGAGTAAGGAATGGTTAAGACTTCAGATTTTTTTGGCTCCCTGTATCCCATGAAGATTTCTCTTCACTTCCCGTCCTAGAGACACATCAGGAAGTAAGTGGATATCTGTCCAAAATGAGAAAAAATCCTCTTTTAGACAGTGGTCACCAGAACAGGTGTTCCAATTGGAAGATTTCTCTTTACTTCCTGTTATAACTGTGACATTTTAGAATTCCCATCACTTTCTTCCTCTTAGCAGTTACGTAGAAAGTGAGAAACTAAAAACTTGACTTAACCTCCCTGATGGTATGATTATGTCAGATTTTTGATGCTCAAAGATTGTTTTGCATGGAAATTTGGCGTTTTATATTGTAGGCCTGTAGTTCTTAGTAATAACTCACTTAAATCTGTCCAGTAGACATGCCGGGTATGATAAAGTTTGAAAAATGAAATCATAAATTATAATATAATAAACAACTATAAATAATTATAACAAATAATAATATAATAATAAAAAAATGTATTCAATAATGTTATCAAATCAAAAACACTGAAATTTGCTCAGTTGCTGAATTGTTGCTGTCGTCACTTTCAGTGTTTGATGACGAATTTCCCCTATCACTATCACCACTATCGCTCAATTCTCCAAGTGATTCTAATTTATTATCGTTGTTTTCTACCTGGTCTAAAACCACTTTTGATGTAAAGGGACGCTTTTTGGTTGCTATGGACAATCTCCAGTTTCCAGGCAGAAAGAACAGTATATATAATATAAAACTGCATGCAGGGCACTGGACAAACCACTAGGGACAAAAGGGATGTGAAATGATTTGATACATTAATGTAATCTGTAAGATTACAGTGTACTGTATGTGTTATGTATTTTTCACTTTTGAAATTTGGCACAGGGCTCCGTCCCCATGCGTTGCGACGCTCGCAGGGAACGGAGCCGACACTGTGATAGATGGAGCGGAGACACGGCTCGTACCCACAGCGGGGAGACATCGCAGGATCCTGGGGATAAGGTAAGTAACTTTGCCTGGATCCTGCGATGCGATCCCGAGTGTGGCTCCGAGTTACCGCTTTTAGTACTGAAAATTCACCCCGAGCCACACTAGGGAATACAGTCATGGAGGTTAATGTGGTTGTAAACCTCAGACATGAAATATGAACAAAGCATATCCCTCTATAGTTTGTACTTGTCTAAAATAGGAGCACTACGTGTAATTTCTGTCTGCTGCTTCATTCCTCTGCTATCAGCATGAATCACTCCTGACAAGTTTTTCTGACACCAAGAGAAAAATGGTGACAGGGGAGGGACCTCTAGCAGATTGACAGCCTCAGCTCTGTCCCTGTGTGCTGTGTGGAGGGGAGTGTGTCTCTTCCCTCCAATCAGCTCTCAGCACTCTCCTCACTGAACTCTGCAGAGTGTAATTTCAGCTCTCCTCACCCTTTTTATCTGAACTCTCACACAAGCTTTATATTTCAGCACTTTGCATATCCCACACTATCCAAAATATTTTTTATTTTAAATGTTGGTTTTATATACACTTTAAACTGTAGAACCCTATACTGGATGAGGTAGTAATAGCAAAGTCATTATTTGAATATAAACTTATTTTTTTAAAATAATAATATCCAAATGTATAATCACTCAATGCTTAATTCTATGTCGCATTTTGGTCCAGGGGACCTTATGGTATCAGGAAGAATGTTTTTCCTCTTGTGGCAAAATTAGCAAGATTTACCCATAGGCATTTTTTGGCCTATCTCTAAACTAAAGCTGTATGAGCTATGGGAAATTAAACCTGAAGGGCATCAGCCTTTTTGCTATGCTATGGATGGACATGCATTCAAAATGTGCCTTGTCAGAGACCACATACTGTATAACCAAACATGCTACATAGACTTTGTCATACAGCTGTATAACATGCATGACATTTGGACACACATTATGGCTACATTCACACTGACGTTTTAGGCCTGTGTAGATTGTAGAAGCAGGAATCTTCTGATTCCTGCTGCAGCCCTGAGAGGCAACTTGGGGGCCGCTGGGCCTGTTTGCTTTAAGGTCATCTGTGGACGCATTTAGCTGCTCAGAGCCGCAGCAGGAATCAAAAGATCCCTGCTGCCAGTGGCAGCTGGTGCTCAATATTTTGCAGGGAGGGGACAAACCAACACCACCATGGTGGGAGAAGGAAGGACGGGAAGGTGGAGGGCCTCCTTACCTTAGGAGGCAGATGACGAGTCCACCCGGGATGACACTCTGATCTGTGACACTGTGATCCTCCTCCCTCCACTGTCCGGGCCAGAGTGCTGGATGTGGCTGTGGGTGAGCCATCCATGGATGGAGACCTTGCTCCGAGGATGTTCCTTCTCCTCCCAGGTGAACAGGAAGTGGTCTTGAGACTCCCTGGCCAATTGGGTCTCAGGACCAGCAGCCACTTCCTGATTGGCTGGGAAGAGAATCAGGAAGACAATAGCGAATAGTAATTCGCTATTGTCCCACAAGTGGGTGGGCTCAGGGTGCAGTGCTCTGCGCCCCAAGCCCACCCTTTTCTTAAACCAATTAGAGCCTCAGGCTCTAATCATGTGCTTCAAAAAAACAAAAACCTCATTGGAATCCATGCGTCCAGCGCGCTGCATGTAGATTAGGGGCCGGTGCCCCTGCACCCCGTATGAACGGGCCACAACTACCTGCTGCTATAATTCGCACCGCCCTAAACTGCAGGTGTAAATGTTGCGCTAGATACGCAAGATAGAAAGGTGCTTTTCATCCCTTTATGTATACAAATACCTATATATTATATATATTAATATATATTATATATATATATATATATATATATATATATATATATATATATATATATATATATATATATAATATTGCCAAAAGTATTGGGACGCCTGCCTTTACACACACATGAACTTTAATGGCATCCCAGTCTTAGTACGTAGGGTTCAATATTGAGTTGGTCCACCCTTTGCAGCTATAACAGCTTCAACTCTCCTGGGAAGGCTGTCCACAAGGTTAAGGAGTGTGTCTATGGGAATGTTTGACCATTCTTCCATAAGCTCATTTGTGAGGTCAGGCACTGATGTTGGACGAGAAGGTCTGGCTCACAGTCTCTGTTCTAATTCATCCCAAAGGTATTCTGTCGGGTTGAGGTCATGACTCTGTGCAGGCCAGTCAAGTCCCTCCACCCCAAACTCACTCATCCATGTCTTTATGGACCCTGCTTGTCAATAAACACAGCAGCAGGGCTTGGGAGCGAGCATGCACGAGTGCCCCCAGGGGAAGCAGCTTCCTGGGGGGGCACTGGACAGGGAGGAGCAGCCAGGAGCGCTGGCGGGGGACCCGAGAAGAGGAGGCTTGGGGCCGCTCTGTGCATGTTAAGGTAAGCATTGAGATGTTTGTTATTTAAAAAAAAATCCTTTACAATCAAAGAATCCAACTGCTGGTATAAAGGCAGCTTCTGGATGCTGAGTAAGAAAGATACATATTAATTCAGTGTAATATTCCTCTAGGAATTGTCTAGACTAGGGCCTAGGCTAGTACTGTAGACCACAGTTTGACTGAATGTGTGTTTTAGGGGGATGATTGCAGGGGTTTAACTGTGGCATTGCAGTTTACTGTAAGGTCTCATGCACACTGGTCACTTTTGCAGATGCTTCTAGGAGCATGTGGCATTTTTATTTCCTGTCTCTAAACTTGTAGAAGTTCCCTACACAGGGGTCTCTTCCTGCAGAACTGGACCCAGGAACACTGCACCCTATTGTGCAGGCCTCAGATCATTTATGGGCTCTCTCACCCCCTTCTGAGCACAACTCCCAGGGACTGGCTATAAGCATTCAAGCTGCAGACACTGTCTTTCCTTCTGTTATGTTCCAGATCTCTGTGGAAGAGGGGGGAAGTAACAGAGCAGCAGCCTGTGAAACCCTGAGCAGCCCTAAGCAATCTAACCCTGCTCCTCTGATTATGGAGGAGTCAAACAAATTTGCTTAGCAGCCTACTCTGACTATGAGGGTACTAAATCAGCATCATTATAACTAATATATGAACTACAGGAAGAAAGACATTTATAGGTTCATGGGAGGTTTTTGTTCCTAATTCAAACCTGCTAAACTCTCACATACTGTTGAAGAGGACCTGCCCCACGCAATTAAAATTGGTGATGTCCACACCTTCAACTGTGTGCCACTTTTGACAGCTGTCATCTCCTGTCAGCAGACCTGTCAGGCCAATGTTCAGACCTTTACTGATGTACCCTATGGCCAGCTTGAACCTCCAATCACTGTAGAGGTGACGTTTATGTTTTTTAATAGTAAAAGCTGAAATTGTATTGCGATTGTGATTTTTAGGCCTATATTAGGATCATTTGAAATTATTTTCCTTCCGCATGTTTTTCAAGTTGTTTTTCTGAACTTGTATTGGGATTATGGTATGTGGTGAGCCATGATGCTGCAGATCCTAATGTTCCCCAATGTTTGCAAGGTATATATATATATATATATATATATATATATATATATATATATATATATATATATATATATATATATATATGAATATATATATATATATATACATATATATATATATATATATATATATATATATATATATATATATATATATATATATGAATATATATATATATATATATATATATATATATATATATATATATATATATATATATATACAGTATCTCACAAAAGTGAGTACACCCCTCACATGTTTGTAAATATTTTCTTATATCTTTTCATGTGACACTGAAGAAATTACACTTTGCTCCAATGTAAAGTAGTGAGTGTACAGCTTGTATAACAGTGTAAATTTGCTGTCCTCTCAAAATAACTCAACACACAGCCATTAATGTCTAAACCGCTGGCAACAAAAGTGAGTACACCCCTAAGTAAAAATGTCCAAATTGGGTCCAAAGTGTCAATATTTTGTGTGGCCACCATTATTTTCCAGCATTGCCTTAACCCTCTTGGGCATGGAGTTCACCAGAGCTTCACAGGTTGCCACTGGAGTCCTCTTCCACTCCTCCATGACGACATCACAGAGCTGGTGGATGTTAGAGACTTTGCGCACCTCCACCTTCCGTTTGAGGATAACCCACAGATGCTATATAGGGTTTAGGTCTGAAGACATGCTTGGCCAGTCCATCATCTTTACCTTCAGCTTCTTTAGCAAGGCAGTGGCCGTCTTGAAGGTGTGTTTGGGGTCATTGTCATGTTGGAATACTGCCCTGTGGCCCAGTCTCTGAAGGAATGGGATAGTACTCTGCTTCAGTATGTCACAGTACATGTTGGCATTCATGGTTCCCTCAAAGAACTGTAGCTCCCCAGTGCCGGCACTCATGCAGCCCCAGACCATGACACTCCCTCCACCATGCTTGACTGTAGGCAAGACACGCATGTATTTGTACTCCACACCTGGTTGCCACCACACACACTTGACACCATCTGAACCAAATAAGTTTATTTTGTTCTCATCAGACCACGGGGTATGGTCCCAGTAATCCATGTCCTTAGTCTGCTTGTCTTAAGCAAACTGTTTGCAGGCTTTCTTGTGCATCATCTTTAGAAGAGGCTTCCTTCTGGGATGACAGCTATGCAGACCAATTTGATGGTCTGAGCACTGACAGGCTGACCCCCCACCCCTTTAACCTTTGCAGCAACGCTGGTAGCACTCGTCTATTTCCCAAAGACAACCTCTAGCTATGACGCCAAGCACATGCACTCAACTTCTTTGGCTGACCATGACGAGGCCTGTTCTGAGTGGAACCTGTCCTGTTAAACCACTATATGGTCTTGGCCACCATGCTGCAGCTCAGTTTCAGGGTCTTAGCAATCTTTGTATAGCCTAGGCCATCTTTATGTAGAGCAACAATTCTTTTTTTCAGATCCTCAGAGAGTTCTTTGCCATGAGGAGCCATGTTGAACTTCCAGTGATCAGTATGAGAGAGTGAGTGCAATAACACCAAATTTAACACACCTGCTCCCAATTCACACTTGAGACCTTGTAACACTAACAAGTCACATGACACCGGGGAGGGAAAATGACTAATTGGGCCCAATTTGGACATTTGTTGCCAGTGGTTTAGACATTAATGTCTGTGTGTTGAGTTATTTTGAGGGGACAGCAAATTTACACTGTTATATAAGCTGTACACTCACTACTTTACATTGTAGCAAAGTGTCATTTCTTCAGTGTTGTCACATGAAAAGATATAAGAAAATATTTACAAAAATGTGAGGGGTGTACTCACTTTTGTGAGATACTTTATGTTTTGAGAACAGAAAACAGTATTTACTAATGAAGAGCATTTATATGATGATTTTGTTAGGAAGACTATTGCATGTGGTTTAATCAGTTTGACTTTATGCTTGAAATGGGTAGGTGTCAGTTATTTCCAGTTACTCTTCTCTTTTCGTGTAAGCTGTTCTATAGCAACGTGTTAATTCTGTCCTCTCTCATCACTGGGTGCAAAGTGCTGCTCTAAGGAACATATCTGTTGTCCAAACTTATAGGATGTAGTGACAGAAGAGAGATTAGAATCAATGACCCCTCTGACATTGGAATCATGCTAGTAGGCAAATCTGAGTCATTAACGCAGACTGATGGGCTGTTCTAGAATTAAAGAAACGCAATGGAACTTATTTATTAAAATTGGAGCAAGGGAAAATTACAAGTTCTGTCCCTAGCAGCCAATTGCAGGGCAGATTTACCAAATTAATCATTTTACACTGGTCTGTGTTGATTTCCAATATCAGGTACAAGGAACTTGAAAAAAAATGTCACTAAATATAATTGTATTTTTGAAACGAACACTGTAAAAAATAATTGTTTTTTTATTTTTTATTTTTTTTTATTCATTTAGTTGCAAAATAGCAACTGGAATCTGATTAGTGGGTGACAGAAACAGACTTCATGTACTACAATACCTGCTGTAATAGTTTATACATTTGGAAAACTAACTTCACCATTTCCAAGAAGAATTACACATAAAGTCACTGGTTAAAGGAAATAATACACATCCTTCTTTAATTAAAAAAACATTAAAAAGTAACCCAGTGGTCTTCTTGCTATAATAGTCCTCTTCCAAAAAAGAAATCAAGGATTACCTTTAGCATATTAACATTCCTTTATATCAGTGATCTCCAAACTGCAGCCCCAGGGGCTGGATGTGGCCCTTTTCCTGCCTTTATCCAGCCCCACTATTCAACCCACTGATACAAGACACTATTCTGCTCACTGATACCAACAATGAAACATAATTCCTGCCATTGACATCAACAATGAGGTATTATTTCTCCCACTGACACCAACAATGAGGCACTATTTCTCCTACTGACACCAATGATGGGGCACTATTCCTTCCTCTAATACCAAAGATGGGGCACTGTACACACCCACTGATGCCGGGACTTCTACTCACTGATTTCTACTCACGCTGGCCAGTACGGCCCCCTAAAGTCTAAAGGACTATAAACTGACTCTTTGTTTAGAAAATATGGAGACCCCTGCTTTATACTTAAAGCATTATGGCATAGTTAAGTTATTATTGAATAAATCTCCATGAATCATTGATCATAGCAAAACTTGAGTGGGATCATGGGGGGTTCACAACCCAACTTCAAACAATTAATGTATCCATCCATTACTCTGCTCATTCATTCAGTCATGTAATATTGTAGTTATAGCATATTCAGTGTAGTCACAGTCGTTTCTAGACTAAAACTAGAACTACTCCCCCCCCCCATGTTTCATTGCTTTAGTATTGCTGTAATGAATGATTACCTAAGAAGGATTGAGCAGTAATCTAGCAGCTGTACTGTAAAATGTATCTTTTATGTATTTTTTTCAAAAGCAAGACCTGCACATAACCCTCCATCTTACTTCCAACCTAACCTCTTCAATGGTACGGGTGACACGGAAGAGACCACTCTCTTTATATTCTGCCACTTTCATTGAAGCACCTGCTGAAGGACATTAAGGTTGTTATCAGCTCTTTAGAGAAAGAGCATGTTCATTGCCCTTCCATCAAGGGGACACCAGTCTGCATGCTGCCATGTCTGACTGGTGTCTTTGAATTAGTACACGTTATTTTTTTATTTTTTAATTAACATGAAAAAAAAAAAAAAAAAAAGGCGGCATTAAAGGCAGACTAAACCCAGCCTATGGCAATGAAACATGGGTCTTCATGAACTCTCAATAAAGCTATGTACAGTACTCACCACACCTTGAAAACAATCACAGTATTCACATGGTACCCCAATTAACGTGGTACAAGAGAGCTGATGCATGGGGATAGTCTTACAGCAGAATCATTGAACAAACAGTGCCTTGAAAAAATATTCATACCCCTTGAAATTTTCCACATTTCATGTTACAACCAAAAACTTAAATGTATTTTACTAGAATTTTTTGTGATAGACCAACACAAAGTGGCACATAAGTATGAAGTGGAAGGAAAATGATAAATGGTTTTCCAAATGTTTTACAAATAAATATGTGAAAAGTGTGGCGTGCATTTGTATTCAGACCCCCTGAGTCTTTTTGCGGATGTCTCTAACAGCTTTGCACATCTACAGAGTGACATTTTTGCCCATTCTTCTTTGCAAAATAGCTCATGTTCTGTCAGATTGGAGCATCTGTAAACAGCAATTTTCAAGTCTTGCCACAGATTCTCAATTGGATTTAGGTCTGGACTTTGACTGGGCCATTATAACACATGAATATGCTTTGATCTAAATCATTCCATAGTAGCTTAATGGAGGGGATGGTGTGTTCAGGGTGATGTGTAGTGTTAGTTTTCTGCTACACATAGCCTTTTGCTTTTACTCCCAAAAGTTCATGTTTGGCCTTCTTCCACATGTTTGCTGTGTCCCCCACATGGCTTCTCGCAAACTGCAAATGGGACTTCTTATGGCTTTCTTTCAACAATGGCTTTCTTCTTGCCACTCTTCCATAAAGGCCAGATTTGTGGAGTGCACGACTAATAGTTGTCCTGTGGACAGATTCTCCCATCTGAGCCGTGGATCTCTGCAGCTCCTCCAGAGTTACCATGGGCCTCTTGGCTGCTTCTCTGATCACTGTTCTCCTTGGCCAGCCTGTCAGTTTAGGTGGACAGCCATATCTTGGTAGGTTTGCAGTTGCGCCATATGCTTTTCATTTTCAGATGGTGGATTGAACAATGCTTCGTGAGATGGTCAAAGCTTGGGATATTTTTTTTTAACCTAACCCTGCTTTAAACTTCTCCGCAACTTTATTCCTGACCTGTCTGGTGTGTTCCTTGGCCTTCATGATGCTGTTTGTTCACTAAGGTTCTCTAACAAACCTCTGAGGGCTTCACAGAACAGCTTTATTTATGCTAAGATTAAATTACACACAGGTGGACACTATTTACTAATGAGGTGACTTCTGAGGGCAATTGGTTTCACTAGATCTTAGTTAGGGGTATCAGAGTAAAGGGGGCTGAATACAAATGCATGCCACACTTTTTTCATATTTATTTGTAAACAAAAATTAAAACAATTTATCATTTTCCCTCCATTTCACAATTATGTGCCACTTTGTGTTGGTCTATCACATAATTTGGTTGTTACATGGCAAAATCTGGAAAATGTCAAGGGGTATGAATACTTTTTCAAGGCACTGTAGTTCAGTATGTGTACACATGTCTTTAGTTTTTGTTGTCCATTGCAATGCAGCAGATTTCAGCTTTCAAACATTTAAAACCATACATTTGCACATGGTTGCTATGAGCAATCAAAGACTTTCTATCCAGAATTTATACCTGAGTTCATGAGCATTTGCAGCCAACATACAACATACATACAACATATACAGAGATGGCAATAACCATACATATTGATTTGATACATAGAATTATCAATCCTCTATGTACCTGGAAGCATCAGTTTATTACTATTTAGCATTGTCAAATCATTTAGGAACCTCAAAGGAATGATAAAGTATAACTTAGGGCTCATGCACACAGGATGTTTTTACAGCTGCTGTCAGGGGCATCTAATGTTTTTTGTCTAAATGCCCCTCCATGTTAGCCTACGTGTCCATGCACATATAAACTTTAAGAGGCGTTTGGGGGCAGTGGAAAAAAGTCAGTCTGTGCGTCCAGAAGCAGAGGCTGTTGAGCTGTAAAAAGAAAAACGCCAAAAAACTGCTAAATGCTGTAACAAGCGCTTAGCCTCGTTAAGCTGCGTTTGGCATTTTTAGGCGTTTTTACATTCTAGGGAGTGTTTTTACACTTTTTTACGTGTTTTTTTTTTAACGCTGCTTTTTCCTGGCAGTAGCGCTGGCATTTTTTAAACGTCCTGAGTGCACGAGGCCTTCCAATGCAGACACTTGTTCCCATGACAACTAAGAGGGATTTTCCTTCACACTGGAAAGATATCCTCTCACTTCCTGTTGAGACAAGAAGACAGGAAATAAAGGGAAATCTCTTATATGAAGCACAGATGGCAAAAAAACCCCAAAAACTGACAGCAGTTTAAAGTGTCCCCTAGTCTATTCAAAATGAAAAAAAAAAAAGTTTTGGCTTTAGCTATACTTAACCACTTGACCTTTGGAAGATTTACCCCCCTTCATGACCAGGCCATTTTTTGAGATACAGCACTGCATTACTTTAACTGACAATTGCGCGGACATGCATCGCTGTACAAAAATAACATGTATGTGATTTTTTCCCAAACAGAGCTTTCTTTTGGTGGTATTTGATCACCACTGCGTTTTTTTTTTCTTCCTTATAAACAAAAAAAAGACTGACAATTTCTAAAAAAACAATATTTTTTACTTTCTGCCTAAAAAAATGTAAAAAAATTAAATTTCTTCAAAAATTTAGGCCAATATGTATTCTGCTACATGTTTTTGGTGAGAAAATTCCAATAAGCGTATATAGATTGGTTTACGCAAACAGTATAGCACCCACAAGCTATGGGATACACAGTTGTGCTCATAAGTTTACATACCCTGGCAGATTTTATGATTTGTTGGCCATTTTTCATAAAATATGAATAACACAAAAACATTTCTTTCACTCATGGTTAGTGTTTGGCTGAAGCCATTTAATATCAGTCAACTTTGTTTACTCTTTTTAAATCATAATGAAAACAGAAACTACCCAAATGACCCTGATCAAAAGTTTACATACCCTGGTGATTTTAGCCTGATAACATGCACACAAGTTGACACAAAGTGGTTTAAATGGCTAATAAAAGGTAACCATCCTCACCTGTGATCTGTTTGCTTATAATTATTGTGTGTGTATAAAAGGTCAATGACTTTCTGGACTCCTGACAGACCCTTGCATCTTTCATCCAGTGCTGCACTAACAATTCTGGATTCTGAGTCATGGGGAAAGCAACAAATTGTCAAAGGATCTGCAGGAAAAGGTAGTTGAACTGTATAAAACAGGAAAGGGATATAAAAAGATACCCAAGGAATTGAGAAGGCCAATCAGCAGTGTTCAAACCTTAGACCAAAATTTAGCTTTTTGGCCACAACCATAAACGCTACATTTGGAGAGGAGTCAAAATGAAAGGCCTATGATGAGAGGTACGGAGGTGGATTACTGATGTTTTGGGGATGTGTGGCTACAAAGGCACAGGAAATTTGGTCAAATTTGATGGCAAGATGAATGCAGTATGTATATAAAAATACTGGAGGAACATTTGCATTCATCAGCCAGGAAGCTGCACAAAGGACGCACTTGAACATTCCAACATGACAATGATCCAAAACATAAGGCCAAGTCGACCTGTCATTGGCTACAGCAGAATAAAGTGAAGGTTCTGGAGTGACCATCTCAGTCTCCTGACCCCAATATCATTGAGCCACTCAGAGGAGATGTGCAGTTCATGCCAGACAACCCAAGAATTTACAGGAACTGGAGGCTTTTTGCTAAGAGGAATGGGCAGCTTTATCATCTGAGAAGATAAAGAGCCTCATCCACAAATACCACAAAAGACTTTACGCTGCCATTGATGTCAAAGAGGGCAATACACGGTATTAACAACTGGGGTATGTATACTTTTGATCAGGGTCATTTGGGTAGTTTCTGTTGCCATTATGATTTAAAAAGAGTAAACACAGTTGATTAATAATACAGTAGATGGCTTCAGCCAAACACTAACCATGAGTGAAAGAAAAGTTTTTGTGTTATCATTTCTATTCTCTGAAAAATGGCCAAGAAATCATAAATTCTGCCAGGGTATGTAAACGTATGAGCACAACTGTATTTAGAGAATTTTATATATATATTTTTTTGTATGCTAGTAATAGCAGCGATATTGCAGCAGACAGTGGGACCTAACTGACACCTTTGACACTTTGGGAGAACCAGTGACACTAATGCCGCGTACACACGATCGAACTTTACGGCATACTTGGTCCGGCGTACTGGATTTCAACGGACAATTCGATCGTTTGTGGGCTCTAGTGGACTTTGTTTTATCAAAAGTTTGACGGACTTAGATTTGAAGCATGTTTCAAATCTATCCGACGGACTCGAGTCCGGTCGAAAAGTCCGCTCGTCTGTATGCTAGTCCGACGGACAAAAACCAACGCTAGGGCAGCTATTGGCTACTGGCTATGAACTTCCTTGTTTTAGTCCGGTTGTACGTCATCACGTACGAATCCGTCGGACTTTGGTTGATCGCGTGTAGGCAAGTCCGTTCATTCCGAAAGTCCGTCGTAAAGTACGTCGAAAAGTCCGTCAGGCAAAGTATGCAGTAAAGTCCGGTCGTGTGTACGCGGCATTAACACAGTTAACAGTGCTAAAAATATGCACTGTCACTGTACTAATGACACTGGCTGGGAAGGGGTTAAACATCTAGGGCAATCAAAGGGTAACTGTGTGGATGCATAGGATGCATTAAGGTGAAAAAACACAAACCTTTACAACCCCTTTAATGTCAATAGCACCTTTAGAAATATATTTACCTAGAAAAATGGTGACGTGCTCAATACTTATTTTACCCGCTGTATGTGATTCTGCACAAGAGAGCCATCCTGTAGCATTAAAACTGCTATGGGGAGGTCTTTAGTTGGTAACTGAATGTATTCTCCTTTAACCACTTCAATACCAGGCACTTAGACACCTTCCCGCCCAGGCCAATTTTTCAGCTTTCAGCGCTGTCGCAATTTGAATGACAATTGCACGGTGATGCTACACTGTACCCAAACAAATTTTTTATCATTTTGTTCCCACAAATAGAGCTTTCTTTTGGTGGTATTTGATCACCTCTGCGGTTTTTATTTTTTGCGCAACAAATAAAAAAAGACCGAAAAAAAAAAAAAAAAAAAAGTTTTTCTTTGTTTCTGTTAAAATTTTTTGTAAATAAGTACGTTTTCTTCTTCAATGATGGGCACTGATATGGCTACACTGATGGGCACTGATACGGCGGCACTGATGGGCACCGATGAGGTGGCACCAATGAGGTGGCACTGATGAGGTGGCACTGACGGGCACTGATGATGGACACTGATAGGCAGCACTGATGGGCACTGATAGGTGGCACTGATAGGTGGCACTGATGGGCACTGATAGGTGGCACTGGTATGCGGCACTGATGGGCACTCATAGGTGGCACCAATAGGCACTCATAGGTGGCACTGATGGGCACTTGTAAGTGGCATTGATTGGTACATATGGGTGGCACTGATGGGTACTTATGGGTGGCACTGATGTGTGGCACTGATGGGCACTGATAGGTGGGCACTGAATGGCACAGATGGGCATTGACAGGTGACACAGATGGGCACTGACAGGTGGCACCGATGGGCAATGACAGGTGGCACTGATAAAATATATTGGGGGCATTGCTGGCAGATCTGGAACATAATGGTGCCAATCAGTGCCCATTTGTGGGCACTGATTGGCACAGATTGGGCACATTGGGCACATGTGGATGGCCATGGGGTACATACCTGGCCATCCACATGTTGTCCCTTCCCTGGTGGTCCTAGTGGCGATCCCTGGTGGTCGAGTGTGGTGATCTGAGGGGGGGCTGTGCTGATAAACAATCAGCGCAGACCCCCCCTGCCAGGAGAACCGCCGATCGTCTCTCCTCTACTCGCGTCTGTCAGACACGAGTGAGGAAAAGCCGATCAACGGCTCTTCCCATTGACAGCGTGATCTGCCGTGATTGGACACGGCTGATCACGTGGTAAAGAGCCTCCGCCGGAGGCTCTTTACCAAGATCGGTGTAGAGGTGTGTGTAGCGGTGTGTCAGGTGTGTCACGTTAATCCGCTATAGGGTGGGCAGGAAGTGGTTAAAGTATATGTGAACCCTCACCTTGTAAAACAACCCATTCAGTTTAAAATAGAAATGAAAGGCAAAACATTTGTGTATAGATCTAAAAAACATTATAAACACCTTTGTTTCCCCTTTTTTTATAAGTGATCACATACCCTATGTTCTCAGCTGTATAAGGAGCTCAGAGGGCTGGAGGAGGAGAAAAAGCAGCACATTGGTCTTCCCGTTGAATAGCTGTGCAGGTGGGGGAATGAGCGTGTCAGGACAAGTCTGATTATTGGACAAGAGCAGGCTGAGTTCCCAGCACAGTTCTAGAACTGACCACACTGTGCTCTTCTGCCTAGTGTAGTCAGATTTTAATAAGAACGCTGTGGGACTGGCAGAAACACCAGGAAATTCACACAATGGAAGCAGTAAAAGAGAAAAGGATACTTTTTCATACAAGTACATGGTACAGCAGGCACATATCAGAAATGTGAAATGTTGGGTTTACATATTCTTTATGAAAAGACAATTAATGTGGGATATGATCACTTTGTATAAATAAAGCACCCATTGGAACTGGAGGAAAAGTTATTGAATGCTCATATACGGAAAGGGTTCTTTACTACAAGAACTGCAAAATAGTCTTTAACCAAAACTGATTCTACCCTGCTAAATGCATTGTTTTAAAAAAGAGCTGAGATGTTCTGTATAAATGTATAAAAAAAAAACTTCTGCCTTTACAACCACTTTAAGACACCAGATCAACATGACAAACAGACACCTTTCATTTATGTCAAGAGATGTTAGTAATGAAAGTCTCCATATTCCACAGCTCAAGGTTTCTGTAACAAACATACTGCATCCTGTACAGCTAATATGGTTGCATATTAGACCAATACATAAAAATGATTTTTTTAAATTAACATAATAATAACACAAATTGTTGAAAGTATTTACATCACAATAATAATATACATATATGTCTACAAAATTAAAAAGACCTAAAGCATGTCTGTGTACTTCATACCTTCACTATAGGTTGGCCCTCTCAAAGGAGAACTACCTTTCTATACTGATAAATACAATCTCAACTTTCATTGGTGGAGCAGTACCTTGCTTCTACTAGATCTACAAAATTAAAAAGGACCACAAAGTTTTGCTGAAGTCCAAATTTACAAGAAAATATTAGAGATATATGAAGGCTGCCCTAATGCACATCTGGAAATGCTAGTTGCTCGGCTGTTACATTAAAGTGGTTGTTAACCTCAGACATGAAATGTAAACTAAGCACATATTTATATAGTGTCTACTTGTTACATAGTTACATAGTTACATAGTAGGTGAGGTTGAAAAAAGACACAAGTCCATCAAGTCCAACCTATGTGTGTGATTATGTGTCAGTATTACATTACATATCCCTGTATGTTCATTCAGGTGATTATCTAATAGTTTCTTGAAGCTATCAATGCTCCCCGCTGAGACCACCGCCTGTGGAAGGGAATTCCACATCCTTGCCGCTCTTACAGTAAAGAACCCTCTACGTAGTTTAAGGTTAAACCTCTTTTCTTCTAATTGTAATGAGTGGCCACGAGTCTTATTAAACTCTCTTCTGCGAAAAAGTTTTATCCCTATTGTGGGGTCACCAGTACAGTATTTGTAAATTGAAATCATATCCCCTCTCAAGCGTCTCTTCTCCAGAGAGAATAAGTTCAGTGCTCGCAACCTTTCCTCATAACTAAGATCCTCCAGACCCTTTATTAGCTTTGTTGCCCTTCTTTGTACTCGCTCCATTTCCAGTACATCCCTCCTGAGGACTGGTGCCCAGAACTGGACAGCATACTCCAGGTGCGGCCGGACCAGAGTCTTGTAGAGCGGGAGAATTATCATTTTATCTCTGGAGTTGATCCCCCTTTTAATGCATGCCAATATTCTGTTTGCTTTATTAGCAGCAGCTTGGCATTGCCTGCCATTGCTGAGCCTATCATCTACTAGGACCCCCAGGTCCTTTTCCATCCTAGATTCCTAGATTCCCCCAGAGGTCTCTCTCCAAAACACTGAGTTTGATTTACTAAAGGCAAATAGACTGTGCACTTTGCAGAGTGCAGTTGCTCCACGCTTAGTAAATGAGGTAAAGCTTTACTTTTCAATGAATATCCAATCACGTGCAAGGAAACAGGAAAAAACAGCATTTTTGTTGGCACATGATTGGATTATGGAAGTCAGGAGAGCTTCTGCTCATTTACTAAGCATTGGGGTAACTGCTCATGCAGAGTGCAAGTGCACTTTACAAAGTGCACAGTGTATTTGCATTTCGTAAATCAACCCCACTGTCATTCCTCTCTGCTGCCTTGTTGCTCTGTTACCAGCATGAGTCACTTATGACAAGTTTTACTGACACCAAGAGCTAAAAAGGTGACAGGAGAGGGATCTCCAGTACACAAAATGTGTTTGAGAGCCACAATTTTGTTCCTGTGTGCTGTGTAGGGGTGTGTGTCTTTTCCCTCCAATCAGCTCTCTGAGCTGTTGTACAGTGTGGAACTGCAGCTCTCCGCCCCCTAATTTGTGAATGTGAAAAATCCTTTTTGATCTCTGAGTTTTACTAAAATGTACAGGGCAAATGGCTGCAGATAAACAGATACAGCTTATGTAGGAGGATTTGTTTCATCTTTGTGTATCACCTGGGGATAGTCACTTCACTGGGAATAGGTAAGAGTTTACAGCCACTGTAATCTAAAGACTTCATTCAACCTTTGGTGCATCACTAACTCAGAGCAAGTATTCATGTTAGGACTTCTGACTTACATCAGAGTTTACTTGCTTCATACTTATTAAGGGTCACTGACTCAGAGCATAGGAAAGCTTAAAGTGATTGTAAAGTCTTGTTGTTTTTCCCCATAAAAATAAAAAACATGTTATACTTACCTGCTCTTTTGCAGTGGATTTGCACAGAGCAGCCCGGATCCTCTTTTTCTCTAGTCCCTCTTCTGTGCTCCTGGCCCCTCCCTCCTGTTCAGTGCCCCTACAGCAAGCAGCTTGCTATGGGGGCACCCGAATCGAGTCACAGCTCCATGTGTCCATTCATACATGGAACCCCACCCCGGCCCTGCCCCTCTCTCACTGATTGGCTAACTGACTTTGATTGACAGCAGCAATAGCCAATGGCATCGCTGCTGTCTCTCAGCCAATCATCTTGGACAGCTAAAAAACTTGTGGACATTGCTGGACAGAGAGGGACCTCGGGTAAGTGTTAGAGGGGCTGAGGGGGGCGGCTGCACACACAAGGCCTTTTATCTTATTGCATAGAATGCATTAGGATAAAAAAACCTTTTGCCTTTACAACTTTTTTAAGAGCCAGGAAACTAGCATGTTCAGAAAAAGGTCAACAATGACAGCTCATGAATTTCTTTTAGTACAGGCTTCTATTAAACATACCCGGTGGCTTGCTTTTAATGTCAAAATGTATAAATGAGAGATACCGACTACATTTAAAAAAAAAAAAACATTTAAAACTTTTAAATAAATAATTATATTTAAAGGATGTATTTTATTTGAAATAAATTGTCCATTGAACAAAATCATCAAATGGATATTAGAAACCCCCCTATTTTTTATTCTTAGGATATTTTTGTAGAAATATACAGCTATTTTGTTTAAAACAAAAGACAAAAATTGAACTGGTATAGTGAAATGAATACTTTATCTGGAAGGGAAGTTTAGGACATGTGTCTGTTTTTTAATATTAAAACTGCTTGTGATGCGTCCTTTTATAATCTGATGGATATGAAAAATATATCATATTCATTTAGATATGCAGACAAGATTATTCAACCGGTGCATTAGACAGCACCATGTAAATGGTAGTATGACACTTCACTTTCTCCACTAGTGTCTCCTGGAGGAATCTCAGGGGAGCGATGCCTGGAAAAGCAATTACAGGCAGGATAATAAGAAATAAAGTGGTTTTCTCCAAGCAGTCTGCAGTGTAGATAAGGTCATGTGTTTCCCTTGTGGTCGGAGTTAAGTTAAAACTTTCACTGAGTGCTTTTTAATACGCATTATATACAGGGCTAGTATTAAGAAAATATTATGTAGCAGAAGGCTTGTGGCACAGAGCCCTCGGTGCCCTAATCCCTAGGTAAGCTATGTTTATCCACTAGGTGCACATCTTTTACACAAAATGTTGCATAGTTGTCCAGGTCTTGTTATGGAGCCAAATATAGTAACTGAGGAACCATATTCATGGTATAAGACAGGGCAAAGGATCCTTTGACATCCACTGCTGATCATACAGAGGGCCTACAAACCAACATTTTTGAATTCCTACAGTTTATGTATGTCCAAAACTTGTTTTTTTCACTTTTTGATAAAGTAGGGAAGGGTGAAAATCTCTAGGTTTTCGCTGCTGTATGTGTCCCTTCTGAGGAGATTTACCACCTCTACTCCTTATGGTAGTCATTGTCACCTGTACAGAAAATGATTGGAAATGCAAAATGTTATAGTTATCTCTAAAACAGGGGGTACTGGTAAATCATCAAATGTGATAAGTGTTTCTGTAATAACTGTCCAAATTCCTTATTTTTTGAGGTTTCCTCTCACATCCTGTTGTGTACTAGGGACAGAAAGTGATGGGATGTCTCCCCAGTGGAACATAGGAAAGTGATGGAAAGTCCCTCCTACTTTATTCAGAATGAAAAAAAAAAAATTGACTATACTGTACCTACACTTTAACAGGTACTGATGCTAACAGTGCCAGTGATTCCGGTGAAGGTATAGATAGAGCAAATGAGGTGGTGAATGACCAAATTTAATGTGGTATTTTTTAATGTATTTTTAAACAAAAAAAACTGCATCAACTTAGCACCTCCAAACTCCTTTCATACACAATGGCTTGCATATACAAATTTTGAGCCATCAAATATTTTTATAACTGCAAGAACAATTTCTTTAAAAAAAAATGGCTTTTTTATGATTTGAAACTTGACCTTGCCCCTATACTAAAATACTTCCTCTAGTAAGCAACAATGATCTTCAATGCACAAAAGTAACTAGGAAATAACTGCATTTCAATTCTACTTTCATAATGGAAGAGATAATATTCAAAGCTGCACTGTGGGATAAGCAAGTGCAACAGTATTTTATTTAAATCTTGGGGGGCTTTGTGTCACTGTGCATATCTGTGCATGAATCCAATGTGAAACATTTCCCCTATGCAGATGCTTCCTGTAATGAAGACCAATCACTGCTGCTCCCTCTTCTTGTGTAGGATGACGAGTCTTGTATTCTCCCCCTGTAGTGGGTGTGCCTGCTGGGTCCCTCCCACAGCTTTGTTCTTTGCATGGGTTATGCACAGCACAGTGATGACATCACTGCTACTTTTTACAGGGCAATATCTGGGTTTAGAAAGATATTTGATGCATGCAAAGTGGATTTATAAGCTTTGTGGCTATTTAGGAACATATTTCAGTGAAAGTGGTTGTGCCCAGAGTTTAGCTTTAAAAATGCTAGTTTGGATGCCTCTTTTTGTGGTGCTGTTGCAGTAGGGTGAACCCCCTGCTAAGTAGTTTTTTTTATCTTTGTTTCATCCCTTGCCCCAGGGTCCTCAGGAGGCATTCTTCCCAACAATTTACTATTGTTTTCTGCTCAGAAGCCTATGATATGTAAAGAAAATTATAAAGCTGCAATATTTAATACAGTCAATGTGTAAAAACAATATGTCAGTTTTTTAACAAGGCTTTATCATGTAAGTTATTTTCCTGCAAGTTTTATAAAAAAAACTATCGAAGGTTAATAATTATGACATTTATTACTTATTTCTTTGGCATATCATAATACAATAATGTATACTTTCATCTATATAACATATGCATTGTAAATATATTTTGTATTTTGTAGGATCTTCTGATGTACCTTGATGGAAGATACAACTTGAACATATTACTATCCAAAGAGTGACTGTCATTACATACATAAGGAAGGAGGTAGCAAGGCCATGGATATTTCAACTGGAGACATCCAGCAGGTTCTTTCCCTTGACCAAATTCGTTCCATCAGGGCAAACAATGATTACGTGGAGCGACCAGCTGTCTCATTTATGCAGACTTGGTCTAATCCTTCCATTTCCCAACATGCTGCAAAGCAAGAATGGTCTAATGACCACCTGGTGTCCTATAATCACCAGGATCTACATCGCAGCCAAAGTCATCAACACCAATCACAACATCTTATCCACGATCTAAGTCATTCCAGTACAATAAGCTCAGTTTCTCGGAGTACCACAGCATCAGACCAGAGACTACTAACTGGAATCACTCCATCCAATTCAGGGCATTCACTTATGAGGACACAGCCTAAGGATGGTGACCTGAAGCAAGACCAGTTTATTAAAGGGATAATGGAGAAGTCAGATAGATACATGGGCCATCTTTTCATCTGTGAGGAGTGTGGGCGTTGTATTTGTGATGAATGCACACAAGTTCGGAAACTCCCTTCTTGTTGGATTTGTAACCAGCGCTGCTTGTGCTCGGCCAAAAATGTCATTGAGTATGGAACTTGCCTTTGTTGTATCAAAGGCCTCTTCTACCATTGCTCTTCCGATGATGAGGACAACTGTGCTGACAACCCCTGCTCTTGCAGCCAGGGATCCTGCTGTGCTCGATGGGCAGTCATGAGCTTCCTTTCTTTCTTCATGCCCTGTCTTTGCTGCTACCCTCCTCTTAAAGGTTGCCTGTCACTCTGCCAGAAAGGCTATGACAAAGTAAAAAGACCAGGCTGTCGCTGTGAGAATCATACCAACACTGTCTGCAGGAAAATATCTTCATCTAGTGGCACACCATTCCCAAGGCCTTTTGACAAACCAGTATGACCTAAGAAGACCATCATGGATATGATCCTACTTCCTACTCTCCTTTAGTACTTCCCGCTGTCCACTTCTTGGAAACACTTGGTGCCAGAGTCAGCGAAAGCCTTACCAACACCCTATTAACAATTCAGGAATGTAAGAAATATTTTTAACAGAATGTAATTTGGGTGGAACAATATACAATTACATAAAGATATACAAATTAAATAGACACCTCTAAAACTCCTCAAGTTCATGCTGCAGTAGACCATGTGACTTTTGGTTCTGTAATGATGACATTGAGATCTCTGCCATATGACCTCTCTGAGTAGGATATCATCTGTGTAAGAATGGAAGTTATATAAAAGCGGTCTGAAGAAATCTTCTGCCTGGACATATTACAAGTGAAACACTTAGAAAAAAGCCAAGACAACTGTCCATGTATTAAGCAAACTTGGCACTTGGTGATCTACTCTTTAGCTGTGTTGAGAAAGGAACAATAAGGAAGTATAAAAACCAAGATCAACTGCAAAACTGCAAAAGCTTATTATAAAAATGAAAATGCGTGCACTTTAATTTAGCAGACATAGCAATCACAAGAGGAACTGTACTTGTAAAACAGTATATAGAAGACATTGAAGGTAAATGGCAACATGAATCAAACAGGGAAAAGGAAAAAAAAAAACATATTTAAAGGATGCTTGGATTAGTCAATTTAAAATTAACGCCTGATTAATCCACGTCTAGCATACATTTGATGCAATGGCAAGCTAGGGAGCCATATTTTATTTATTCTTTCAATTCAAGAAGGAAATCTTTATTAAACTACTTTTCAACTAGGTGAAATGCATTTTGTCACATATCAAGATATGATGTAAACCAAAGGAGATATATTTTGCATGGAATAGGTTATGTTTCTATTCTTTCTTGCCCATACCTCTGTATTATTATATTTGTTTCGTTTTTAGCCACTGTTTCTAAAGTGACATTGAATGCTTTCATTTTAATATCCGCTGGGGATAATTTATCAAAATTAGTGTAAAATAGTGCTACCAATAACAAACAATGAGATGTCAGCTGTTATTTTTTTAATACAGGTTATAAAATGAAAGCTGGCTCCTGACTGATTGTTATGGGTAGCAGCATATTTTTTTTTTGTTTTCTTTTCTTTTTTATATTGATACCCACTGTGTTCTAAGAACCTTGTGGGTTTAGCCTTGCTGGTGTATCGTGTGGTAGATTTATAAGCTAGTCCAGAATGGACAGATATACCACTTGAGGTGAGGACGGGGAGGGGGTATTTATAAGTTGATGGAATAATGAGCATTATTTTGAATTACCTGTGGGAATAGAGCTAAATAAATGAAATGTATAATTTTTATAGGTCTGTGAAAAGAAACTGCATTGGGAAAACCCAAAGTCAAAGGTCTAGAAATACTCAACTAAGTCATATGTAGAAATAAAAACATGCGCAATTAAAGGGAATCTGTGAAGATAGATATACGGCAATTGCCATTACTGACCTGTTATTGAAGCTGCAAGCTCAAAAGCTATAATCATTATCTTTTTTTGTCTCAAAATTGTATATTAGATGTCAGGATGTCTCATAGACACATGCTTCTTCTAAATGGTTTAGCATAGCATAATGTCTACCCTGGATCTTGCCCTTCAAAAACAATCAACAGTGATAAATTCTTAAATTTGTATCCTGACAGGTTCCCTTTAAGAGATGTAGAAAATCTGTAGCATGGTCTAAGTATTTATATTCTCAGGAATTACCTGGGTTCCTTTGTTAAGGCAAAGAGCAACATGAAAACTAATGTAACCCCGAACAACCAATTAGAAATAGAAATGTATTGTTCTGCCTGCTAAATTTATTACCAGGGGTTACTGGGGCATGTCAATGCTCTTTCCACTATTTAGAATCATCTCTGCCTATTTCAAATAGTAACCGTGAAGGTATTGAGGCAATAATTTACATTAAATTTACAATTTCCTTCTGTTTTTGGAAAGTACTAGACAATGTCAGTGAAGTAGTAATAGTATCCCCAAGGGTTCATGGGCCCTTGCTGTAAACACTTGCTACTGTCCTCACCCAGCCAACAAAATCCCTTTTCTAAGACCACATGTTTGGACCCCATCTGTTTTGTGAAGTTCTAAAATTATAGACACACTTTTAACACTGTGCAAAATATATGCCCTTGACGATATGTGAGAATACTCATTGCTTAACAGAGGGGACTTAACAGAATAAAACCTAATAAGTTGTTGCAGGGGGTGATGGTAAGAGAGTGAGTGCTTTGCAGACAGGCTTGGGTACAGTGCCACAAGGGGGATGGTCACTGAATGCAGGTTTATGTAAATAGGATTATATAATCTTCTATAAAGGTGCTTTTTTCGAATAAATTGGGACAGACACAAAGTAGCGTAGGATAAGTTAAAATAATGAAGCTTTACATGGCAATGTGCCACAACAATGCACTGCAGATTGCAGGTCAAAAGAGAACAGCAGCTTTCAGCCCATTTATGAAGCAAGGAATGGCCCTTTTTGGGAGATTATCATTCACTGGTGTCTGTGGAAAACAAGTAATTTCTTGTGACGTGAATGGTGCCACCATCTGAGCAGTATTTTATCTCCAGCAAATCATCATCGTTTATCTCTCAGACCCATAAATGAGTGACACTTTTCTTTTCAACAATCCAAGTTTAGATTTTAGGACACATAAAGCCTAGCTGAAATGAAATTCTGCACATAAAAAGTTTTGAGGGTAAAAACTCACCCTCCTCTGCCAACAGGACCTGGAAAGTCTGGGATTGCTGGCAGGTACTTATGCCCTTTTATGTTTTTTTTTGTTTCTCACCATAACCATTGAGTACTCCAAGACACTTGACCCATGTAAACATGTAGCCAATCTTGTGGAACCATGTTTTCTATGATGTTCTGCTGACCAAGAATTAAACCAGTATTCAAGTTTAACTGTTTAGGGATTACATGTAATCAATGATCTAAATATCTTCCCTAATTGTGTATAAATAAAGCATAAAGATTTCCTAAAATCTTACATGTTGCTAGAGATCAAACTTGACCTCTTGGCTCCTCTATTAGTTGAAGTGTTATATGTTTTTCATTTCTACCTCTGACTAGTAACAAGAGGAGTCTGTTAGACAGCCTGGGCTGTAGTTTGCTTCATATCTGATATTCCATCCAGTTATACTAACAAGTTAGAAGCAGGATGCAAGTTATGGTATCCTGTGCCTTCAAACACTCTTAAAGTGGTATTAAACCCAAAAGAAAACATTTATTATATTGCAGCTTATCAATTCTTGGATGTAATGGCTGCATTCATTTTCTTTTTTAGGCTTTCTTTCTTTTTTTTTTTCCCCTGGTTATCAGGCCAGTAAGTCTGTTTTTTTTCCACAGAACAAGCTGTCCTACAAATCTATCAGTTAAGAGTGCTGGGAAAACCATTTACCACTAATGGGGGTGCTTACAATGATCTGCTTTTATTTATTCATGTAAAACCTTTATCCCAAAAGAAAAAAAACTGTTGCTGTAACTGTCTGTGGAACTGCAGTGTTAGCTTGGTCTTAGTATGGCCTCATGTTGTTAGTGTATCTAAATCTGCTAGTACATCTAACTCTCCCCTCCCCTTAGACCGACAATGCTGCTCTTTCGCCCAGAGTGGGGGGCACTCTAATACAGGGGGTGTGTTACTGGTCAGATCACCAGGGTGAAATAAGAAGGAAAAAAGCCTAATAGATTTGTAAGCTGCAATATATTTGATTTTTGATTCTCAGTTCAATACAGCTTTAACGCGTCTTTTTACCTTTGCAGTCAATTTTTTTATGTGTTCCCATTCACACAGCATACCTACAAAATATAAAACAAAGATTTCTTAACTTTTTAGTGGTTTCTTTATTTGCAATGTGCAGCCAGGGAACAGATTAAGGGTAATATTTTTTAGGCCCATTAACATACAATATATCACCCAAGCCTTGAAATGTTTAACTTTTTGTTGGGATAGACAGCCTGCACATCTAGTTTATAAGTGATAATAAAATTTGCCAGCACAGTATAGAAAGGATTAATGATAATGATGAGCAAACATAACTTCTCAGCCCCCTCCTTAACATTACATAGAAGGGGAAAGCTAAGTAGGATTCTTCAGTAAGTAAAAATGTAAGCAGCATTTTTGAAATATTTTTAAAGGGTATGCTATGTGAATGGGAACATGTAACAAGAATAAAGTAGGTGTTATATTCATTAAGTTGCAAAAGTGGAAATACAATTTAAGGTAACTATTAATAAATGTGGCACAACAGGAAGTCCACTTACTTGAAAGAGGCTATTTAAAAACTGTAGAGGGGATTAAGACTAAGTTCACACTGGCATTAAAAGCAGGCATTTGAGAGGCGTTAAAAACACCCCTCAAACGCCTATGCACAAGATACAATAGACAGCACACAGTGCTGTTCATACTATTAAAATATGAAGCATTAGCATTGCCTTATGTCGAGTCAGGAGGCGCTGAAAGGCTTCAAAGGCCTCCTGACTCAACATGAGGCTTCAATTTTGAAGCGACTCAACACTAACGTTTTTGAAGCCTTGCAACGCCTCCCATTCAAGTCTTTGGTAACGCCTCGCAAATGTTCTGGCAGGCAGTTGCGGTGCAGTTGCAGGGCATTAAGATTAATTTATTTACTGTAATGGAATAGGCATTTGTGGAGCCATTTTAACGTGCCTGAGCGCTCATCAAATGCTTCAAAATTGCCCATAGGGCAATTGAGGAGCCCATCATTAACGCTTGTAAAATGCCAGTCTAATGGCCGTACTAAAGCTCAATAACGCGAGTCTAACACCCATACTAAGGCTATAGAAACGTTTGTTAAGTGTTAGAAATGTAGTCAAGTGTGAACAAGCCCTAAAACTGCATGATTTCTGAATCAGATAATTAACATAGATTACAGGCTGTTCCTGCAATTCCATACTTACCATTACTACATACATATTGGGCCAATAACTATTCTATCTTTTAGATAAAAGCAGTATTTCCTAAGCAGTAGAATCACTGCATTCACCAAAGGCAGATGTTCTTTTTAATGCGTATGCTTTCTTAATTATGGGTCTTGTTATACCCATGGTGGTTATAGCACTTCTGCAGTTGGTCCATTGCAAGTGCATAAAAGTATTTGTAGAGACTAGAGCCAGTCCCAACATATAAATACTGTATCTTAGTGTATCCTCTAGAACCAACACCAGGGAAACAGATCAAGTTTGCCTAGTTCACATTCCTGTGTTATTTCTCCAGTGTAAATAGCAATATAACCTTCCAAAATTGGGAAAGTTGTAGTTTTCTGAAGCCATAATCTTATCGGATCATGGGTGGCAGCATTTTAAGTGCTTCCTCAGACAGCATTGACCATAGGCTTGCTCCTGGGAAAGACATGCGTTCTCTTTGATGAATGCTAATGTCAGTACTCATGGATGGTTTCCAAAAGTTGGATGCACCTTAGAGGCTTTCTACAGTATATGAAGCAGATCAACCCTTCTTCTGATCATCCATGAGAACCACGCCATGGCAACTGTCTTGATGGTAGAAGCTTTGCACATTTGCCAAAAATTCCTACTTGGCATGTTAGCAGGCATAAGCATGTTACAACTCAAAAATATTAGCTCCAAAGAGGGTTTTCTAAAAGCTAGGTTCCCAGGCACATTTTTATTTGAAACAGCAACATAAAATAATTTACTATTACATATAATTGAGAGAAATTTAGGAAAAAGAAAAATATATTTTGGTAATATTAACATAAAAATAATAGCAGAAAAAATATAATCAAAATCATGTAGTAAAAAAAATGTTGGGATTGAAAATAATAGCATCAGTTGGGAAGAAATACCTCTATGGTCTATAAATGAGGCTGGCTATCCAATAATATCCTTCTTCTGCATTAGTACTGTTGGGGGTTCTAAACTTTTTTTTAATGCAAACTTTACTCAACTGTTTTTGATTCCAGAGTAGTGAAATGAGCCTACATGGTAAAATGATTCACCCTAACAAGCCTCCAGGATTTACCTTCCACTTCCACTTTTTTAACAAATTTTCTTGAAATGTCACAGAGTGACATTTCATAGAGTTTTATTGGTCAGTGCTTGGTGACTTGCACTGTGCTGGAAAAAGGGACTGCACGCAGTACATTTTGTTTAGTGCACATTGCCCGCACACTATCGCAATGCTGTGGTGTTAACATGCCATACCGCATTTTGCCTTGTCTTGCGCTTGCAGTGCTTTGGGACTGCTTTGGAATAGCCACTCAATGCAGTCCCACCACACTTGGTGTGAATGGGGCCTTAGAGAAATGTACACGGTCATATGAAAAAGAACAATTCATGAGATCCCCCCAAAAATTAATTAATCTTGTTTAAGGAAATTCTATGGTCAGTAAAGAAAAGTCTGCATAATATACTTAAAGAAGAACTATATTCAATGAAAACATCCATTTAACATTAAAAATACAAACAAAACTGCATTGTTTTTTAATTTGGTGATTTTATATTTTATAAGAAAAATTCAATTTGATTCTGCCAGTGGACGGTCCTTCTTCTA